>NW_023493680.1:107500-125000 GCF_013265735.2 Oncorhynchus mykiss
TGCACTATATAGGGCTGTAGTATAAAGTAGTGCACTATATAGGGAATAGGGCTGTAGTATAGAGTAGTGTACTATATAGGGAATAGGGCTGTAGTATAAAGTAGTTCACTATATAGGGAATAGGGCTGTAGTATAAAGTAGTGCACTATATAGGGAATAGGGCTGTAGTATAGAGTAGTGTACTATATAGGGAATAGGGCTGTAGTATAAAGTAGTGCACTATATAGGGAATAGGGCTGTAGTATAAAGTAGTGTACTATATAGGGAATAGGGCTGTAGTATAAATTAGTGTACTGTATAGGGAATAGGGCTCTGGTCTTTAGTAGTGTACTATATAGGCAATAGGGCTGTAGTATAAAGTAGTGTACTATATAGGGAATAGGGCTGTAGTATAAAGTAGTGTACTATATAGGGAATAGGGCTGTAGTATAAAGTAGTTCACTATATAGGGAATAGGGCTGTAGTATAAATTAGTGTACTGTATAGGGAATAGGGCTCTGGTCTTTAGTAGTGTACTATATAGGCAATAGGGCTGTAGTATAAAGTAGTGCACTATATAGGGAATAGGGCTGTAGTATAGAGTAGTGTACTATATAGGGAATAGGGCTGTAGTATAAAGTAGTTCACTATATAGGGAATAGGGCTGTAGTATAAAGTAGTGCACTATATAGGGAATAGGGCTGTAGTATAGAGTAGTGTACTATATAGGGAATAGGGCTGTAGTATAGAGTAGTGCACTATATAGGGAATAGGGCTGTAGTATAAAGTAGTGCACTATATAGGGAATAGGGCTGTAGTATAAAGTAGTTCACTATATAGGCAATAGGGCTGTAGTATAAAGTAGTGTACTATATAGGGAATAGGGCTGTAGTATAGAGTAGTGTACTATATAGGGAATAGGGCTGTAGTATAAAGTAGTTCACTATATAGGGAATAGGGCTGTAGTATAAAGTAGTGCACTATATAGGGAATAGGGCTGTAGTATAGAGTAGTGTACTATATAGGGAATAGGGCTGTAGTATAAAGTAGTTCACTATATAGGGAATAGGGCTGTAGTATAGAGTAGTGTACTATATAGGGAATAGGGCTGTAGTATAAAGTAGTGTACTATATAGGGAATAGGGCTGTAGTATAAAGTAGTGCACTATATAGGGAATAGGGCTGTAGTATAAAGTAGTGTACTATATAGGGAATAGGGCTGTAGTATAAAGTAGTTCACTATATAGGGAATAGGGCTGTAGTATAAAGTAGTGCACTATATAGGGAATAGGGCTGTAGTATAAAGTAGTGCACTATATAGGGAATAGGGCTGTAGTATAGAGTAGTGCACTATATAGGGAATAGGGCTGTAGTATAAAGTAGTTCACTATATAGGGAATAGGGCTGTAGTATAAAGTAGTGCACTATATAGGGAATAGGGCTGTAGTGCACTATATAGGGAATAGGGCTGTAGTATAAAGTAGTGCACTATATAGGGAATAGGGCTGTAGTATAGAGTAGTGTACTATATAGGGAATAGGGCTGTAGTATAAAGTAGTTCACTATATAGGGAATAGGGCTGTAGTATAAAGTAGTGCACTATATAGGGAATAGGGCTGTAGTGCACTATATAGGGAATAGGGCTGTAGTACAAAGTAGTGCACTATATAGGGAATAGGGCTGTAGTATAAAGTAGCGCACTATATAGGGAATAGGGCTGTAGTACAAAGTAGTGCACTATATAGGGAATAGGGCTGTAGTATAAAGTAGCGCACTATATAGGGAATAGGACTGTAGTATAAAGTATTGTACTATATAGGGAATAGGGCTGATCATTACACAGGTGCACTTTGTGCTGGGGACAATAAAAGGCCAATCTAAAATAAGGAGTTTTGTCGCACAACACAATGCCACAGATTTCTCATGTTTTGAGGGAGTGTGCAATTGGCATGCTGACTGCTGGAATGTCCACCAGAGCTGTTGTCAGATAATTGAATGTTAATTTCTCTACCATAAGCCGCTTTCCCAACATCATTTTAGAGAATTTGGCAGTACGTCCAACCGGCCTCACAACCGCAGACCACGTTGATGGCGTCACGTGGCCGAGCGGTTTGCCGATGTCAACGTTGCGAACAGAGTGCCCCATGGTGCCGGTGGGGTTATGGTATGGGGCAGGCATAAACTACGGACAGCCGTCACAATTGCATTTTATTGATGGCAATTTGAATGCTCAGAGATACCGTGACGAGATGCTGAGACCCATTTTATTTTAAGGTATCTGCGACAAACAGAGGCATGTCTGTATTCCCAGTCATGTGAAATCCATAGATTAGGGCCTAATGAATTCATTTCAATTGACTGATTTCCACATATGAACTGTAACTCAGTAAAATCGATGACATTATTTATTGCATGTTGCGTTTCTATTTCTCTTCAGTATAGTTGTATACAATCAGTTCTAGAATCACAATCTGATTTAGAATGAGAATGTATTCTAGAATTAGAATCTGTTCTAGAATTAGAATCAGTTCTAGAATTAGAATCAGTTCTAGAATTACAATCAGATTTAGAATGAGAATGTATTCTATAATTAAAATCTGTTCTAGAATTAGAATCAGTTCTAGAATTACAATCAGTTCTATGGTTTCTACATTTTTTCTCTTTTTTTTCTCTCAATACACATATTTCTGTCCCTACCTTACTCAATACCTTCTTCAGTATCTCCATGTTATATTAATCTCTATCCCGCTCTCTCTCTCTCTCGCTCTCTCTCTCTCTCTCTCTGTCTCTCTCTCTCTCGCTCTCTCTCTCTCTCTGTCTCTCTCTCTCTCTCTCTCTCTGTCTCTCTCTCTCTCTATCCCGCTCTCTCTCTCTCTCGCTCTCTCTCTCTCTCTCTCTCTCTCTCTGTCTCTCTCTCTCTCTGTCTCTCTCTCTCTCTCTCTCTCTCCTTCTCTCTCTCTCTCTGTCTCTCTCTCTGTCTCTCTCTCTGTCTCTCTCTCTCTCTCTCTCTCTCTCTCTCTCTCCCTCTCTCTCTCCCACAGGAGATGAAGTGTCTCAACATGTCAGTGGGCAGGGGGCTGACCCTGGCCTTCCCAGCTCTCCTGTGTTCCCTGGTGACCCTGGTGACCCTGGTCATGGAGGTCGAAGGTCAGAAGGTCCCCATCCTCAACATCGCTGTGATCCTGGGCCGTACGCGCTACATCTCCGACCGGGACATTCGGGCTCTCTGGAGCAAAGACGACCCCATGGACGTCAACGTGGTCACCGTATTGGTCAACGAGACTGACCCCAAGAGTATCATCACCCACGTGTGCGACCTGATGTCTGGGACCAAGATCCACGGGGTGGTGTTCGGAGACGGGACGGACCAGGAGGCCATCGCTCAGATATTGGATTTTATTTCCTCCCAGACACTGATCCCCATCCTGGGCATCCACGGGGGATCCTCCATGATCATGGCTGATAAGGTGAGGAGGGAGGGAGGGAGGAGGGAGATCCTCTATGTTCATGGCTGATGAGGTGAGGAGGGAGATCCTCTATGGTCATGGCTGATGAGGTGAGGAGGGAGATCCTCTATGGTAATGGCTGATGAGGTGAGGAGGGAGATCCTCTATGGTCATGGCTGATGAGGTGAGGAGGGAGATCCTCTATGGTCATGGCTGATGAGGTGAGGAGGGAGATCCTCTATGGTCATGGCTGATGAGGTGAGGAGGGAGATCCTCTATGGTCATGGCTGATGAGGTGAGGAGGGAGATCCTCTATGGTCATGGCTGATGAGGTGAGGAGGGAGATCCTCTATGTTCATGGCTGATGAGGTGAGGAGGGAGATCCTCTATGGTCATGGCTGATGAGGTGAGGAGGGAGGAGGTAGATTCTCTATGTTCATGGCTGATGAGGTGAGGAGGGAGGAGGAATATCCTCTATGTTAATGGCTGATGAGGTGAGGAGGGAGATCTCTATGGTCATGGCTGATGAAGTGAGGAGGGAGATCCTCTATGGTCATGGCTGATGAGGTGAGGAGGGAGGAGGGAGATCCTCTATGTTCATGGCTGATGAGGTGAGGAGGGAGTTCCTCTATGGTCATGGCTGATGAGGTGGGGAAGGAGATCCTCTATGGTCATGGCTGATGAGGTGATGAGGGAGGGAGGAGGGAGATCCTCTGTGGTCATGGCTGATGAGGTGAGGAGGGAGGAGGGAGATCCTCTGTGTTCATGGCTGATGAGGTGGGGAGGGAGATCCTCTATGGTCATGGCTGATGAGGTGAGGAGGGAGATCCTCTATGGTCATGGCTGATGAGGTGAGGAGGGAGGGAGGAGGGAGATCCTCTGTGGTCATGGCTGATGAGGTGAGGAGGGAGATCCTCTGTGTTCATGGCTGATGAGGTGAGGAGGGAGGGAGGGAGATCCTCTATGGTCATGGCTGATGAGGTGAGGAGGGAGATCCTCTATGGTCATGGCTGATGAGGTGAGGAGGGAGATCCTCTATGGTCATGGCTGATGAGGTGAGGAGGGAGATCCTCTATGGTCATGGCTGATGAGGTGAGGAGGGAGATCCTCTATGGTCATGGCTGATGAATGTATCATTATAATGATTGGGGGGGGGGGTATATGTGTCCTTTTTATCACATCCTAACTCCCCCTGAGACATCTGCAGGGTTCACATTGCTCAGGGCCCCTGAAGCGAATGTGGTTAAGTGCCTTGCTCAAGAGCACATCAACAGATTTGTTTAACTTGCCGGCTCAGGGTTATTTGGACCGGCAACTTATCGGGTACCGACCCAACTCTCTAACCTCGAGGCTACCTGCTGCACCCGAGGTGAGGAGGGAGGGGGTGGCGAGGGAGGGGGTGAGGAGGGAGGGAGAGGGGGAGCGGAGGGAGAGATGAGGGGGAGGGAGAGGGGGAGGGAGGGAGAGATGAGGGGGAGGGAGGGGGGAGGGAGAGATGAGGGCGAGGGAGTGATGGAGAGGGGGTGGGGAGGGAGGGAGGGAGAGGGGTGGGGATGTAGAGTTGAGGAGGGAGGGAGAGGGGGTGGGGAGGGAGAGATGAGGGGGAGGGAGGGAGGGAGGGAGAGGGGGTGGGGAGGGAGGGAGAGGGGGTGGGGAGGGAGGGTGGGAGGTAGTGGGGGTGGGGAGGGAGAGGGGGTGGGGAGGGGAGGGAGGGAGTGAGGGAGGAAGGTGAGGAGGGAGACGATGGCTATGTGAAGTCATCTGTCTCGTTGTTTTTGCCTCTTGTGGGTGTTTTATTGTATCAGAATATGTGTGAAAACAGACAGTGTGTGTGGAGAAATTAGTAGATGAATGGATGGCTGAAACTGCAAAACGGGGTATCTGCTTGGTAAGGTTTAGGGTGGGGTATCTGCTTGGTAAGGTTTAGGGTGGGGTATCTGCTTGGTAAGGTTTAGGGTGGGGTATCTGCTTGGTAAGGTTTAGGGTGGGGTATCTGCTTGGTAAGGTTTAGGGTGGGGTATCTGCTTGGTAAGGTTTAGGGTGAGGTATCTGCTTGGTAAGGTTTAGGGTGGGGTATCTGCTTGGTAAGGTTTAGGGTGGGGTATCTGCTTGGTAAGGTTTAGGGTGGGGTATCTGCTTGGTAAGGTTTAGGGTGGGGTATCTGCTTGGTAAGGTTTAGGGTGGGGTATCTGCTTGGTAAGGTTTAGGGTGGGGTATCTGCTTGGTAAGGTTTAGGGTGGGGTATCTGCTTGGTAAGGTTTAGGGTGGGGTATCTGCTTGGTAAGGTTTAGGGTGGGGTATCTGCTTGGTAAGGTTTAGGGTGGGGTATCTGCTTGGTAAGGTTTTTGGTGGGGTATCTATCTATAGGAGAAAGAGAGAGTAGGACAATAGGTAGAAGAGGAGGAGAGAGAAAGAGAGAGAGAGACACAGGTTAATGTGACCAGGTAACTCTGAGTGTGTGTGGTGCTGACAGTTTTCTTCCAGTGTAAACAACAGATTCCTCTTCACCTATACTCTGCTCAAGACCTCGGATGATCCCCTCTCTCTCTGTCTCTCTCTCTCTCTTTCTCTCTCTCTCTCTCTCCCTCTCTCTCTCTCTCTCTGTTCAGCTGAACTCCTCTGTCTCCAGGTGGTCTCTAGTACTGACTGGTTCTCTAGTACTGACTGGTTCTGTCTCCAGGTGGTCTCTAGTACTGACTGGTTCTCTAGTACTGACTGGTTTTGTCTCCAGGTGGTCTCTAGTACTGACTGGTTTTGTCTCCAGGTGGTCTCTAGTACTGACTGGTTCTGTCTCCAGGTGGTCTCTAGTACTGACTGGTTCTCTAGTACTGACTGGTTCTCTAGTACTGACTGGGTCTCTAGTACTGACTGGTTCTCTAGTACTGACTGGTTCTGTCTCCAGGTGGTCTCTAGTACTGACTGGTTCTCTAGTACTGACTGGTTCTGTCTCCAGGTGGTCTCTAGTACTGACTGGTTCTCTAGTACTGACTGGTTCTCTAGTACTGACTGGTTCTGTCTCCAGGTGGTCTCTTGTACTGACTGGTTCTGTCTCCAGGTGGTCTCTAGTACTGACTGGTTCTGTCTCCAGGTGGTCTCTAGTACTGACTGGTTCTGTCTCCAGGTGGTCTCTAGTACTGACTGGTTCTAGTACTGACTGGTTCTGTCTCCAGGTGGTCTCTAGTACTGACTGGTTCTGTCTCCAGGTCGTCTCTAGTACTGACTGGGTCTCTAGTACTGACTGGTTCTCTAGTACTGACTGGTTCTGTCTCCAGGTAGTCTCTAGTACTGACTGGTTCTGTCTCCAGGTAGTCTCTAGTACTGACTGGTTCTGTCTCTAGGTGGTCTCTTGTACTGACTGGTTCTGTCTCCAGGTGGTCTCTAGTACTGACTGGTTCTGTCTCCAGGTGGTCTCTAGTACTGACTGGTTCTGTCTCCAGGTGGTCTCTAGTACTGACTGGTTCTAGTACTGACTGGTTCTGTCTCCAGGTGGTCTCTAGTACTGACTGGTTCTGTCTCCAGGTGGTCTCTAGTACTGACTGGTTCTCTAGTACTGACTGGGTTTCTAGTACTGACTGGTTCTGTCTCCAGGTGGTCTCTAGTACTGACTGGTTCTCTAGTACTGACTGGGTTTCTAGTACTGACTGGTTCTGTCTCCAGGTGGTCTCTAGTACTGACTGGTTCTCTAGTACTGACTGGTTCTCTAGTACTGACTGGTTCTGTCTCCAGGTGGTCTCTAGTACTGACTGGTTCTCTAGTACTGACTGGGTTTCTAGTACTGACTGGTTCTGTCTCCAGGTGGTCTCTAGTACTGACTGGTTCTCTAGTACTGACTGGTTCTCTAGTACTGACTGGGTTTCTAGTACTGACTGGTTCTGTCTCCAGGTGGTCTCTAGTACTGACTGGTTCTCTAGTACTGACTGGTTCTGTCTCCAGGTGGTCTCTAGTACTGACTGGTTCTGTCTCCAGGTGGTCTCTAGTACTGACTGGTTCTGTCTCCAGGTGGTCTCTAGTACTGACTGGTTCTCTAGTACTGACTGGTTCTGTCTCCAGGTTGTCTCTAGTACTGACTGGTTCTCTAGTACTGACTGGTTCTGTCTCCAGGTGGTTCTCTAGTACTGACTGGTTCTGTCTCCAGGTGGTCTCTAGTACTGACTGGTTCTGTGTCGACAGGGGAGCTGCTATTCTCTTTCGTCACGTAGAGAGCTCTCCTCAGACAGACAGAGAAGAGTGGCAACAAGATATAAATTGACTCCAGAATCCACGGTGTGATAAACATAGACTTTTGACGGTTAAATGTAGGTTTTAATCCAGCGGTGAAGGGCTCAGAACGGCTGAGCTTTCTCCCGCAGATTCATGCACATTCATTGTTTCATCGTGTGAATCGTGTTTTATCAATTCCCCCAGTACACGTCACCAGTAGTAAATGTAGCGTTAATCCCCATCATTTGGTTCCATTCATGTCTGTTCATAAATGCAGGTATTAATTACAGTAAAGTAGTGTAGTAGTGTAGTAAAGTAGTGTGTCTGTTAATAAATGCAGGTATTAATTACAGTAAAGCAGTGTAGTAGTGTAGTAAAGTAGTGTAGTAAAGTAGTGTAGTGTAGTAGTGTAGTAAAGTAGTGTGTCTGTTAATAAATGCAGGTATTCATTACAGTAAAGCAGTGTAGTAGTGTAGTAAAGTAGTGTGTCTGTTAATAAATGCTGGTATGAATTACAGTAAAGCAGTGTAGTAGTGTAGTAAAGTAGTGTGGCTGTTCATAAATGCAGGTATTAATTACAGTAAAGCAGTGTGGTAGTGTAGTAAAGTAGTGTGGCTGTTCATAAATGCAGGTATTAATTACAGTAAAGCAGTGTAGTAGTGTAGTAAAGTAGTGTGGCTGTTAATAAATGCAGGTATTAATTACAGTAAAGCAGTGTAGTAGTGTAGTAAAGTAGTGTAGTAAAGTAGTGTAGTAGTGTAGTAAAGTAGTGTGGCTGTTAATAAATGCAGGTATTAATTACAGTAAAGCAGTGTAGTAGTGTAGTAAAGTAGTGTAGTAGTGTAGTAAAGTAGTGTGGCTGTTAATAAATGCAGGTATTAATTACAGTAAAGCAGTGTAGTAGTGTAGTAAAGTAGTGTGGCTGTTAATAAATGCAGGTATTAATTACAGTAAAGCAGTGTAGTAGTGTAGTAAAGTAGTGTGGATGTTAATAAATGCAGGTATTAATTACAGTAAAGCAGTGTAGTAGTGTAGTAAAGTAGTGTGGCTGTTCATAAATGCAGGTATTAATTACAGTCATTTTACCGTTCTCATTCTCAGAGTGGAAACGTACGTTTTGCAGAGTTCACAACCTGCTACAGTTTTGGTTCATTTCATAACCTATCGTTTTTTAGGAGATTTGTCAAGTGTTTTCATTGTCTGGTGTCTGTAGTGGCTCCGTGTGATCAACAAGCACGTCGTCTGGTTTCTCCTGATAACGCTGTGGGGGTTGAATAGAAGCACTTGGCCCGCTGCGCCGAAATGTAGAAAATGATTTATATTTTTAAAAACTGTTTTTAACTCCAGATGGCATTTAGAATTCTACATTTTGATATTGTTGTATTTTTCTTAAAACACACTGTTGGTTAAGGGGCTCGTCGGTCAGCATTTCACTGTGATGTCTACACCTGTTGGTTAAGGGGCTCGTCGGTCAGCATTTCACTGTAATGTTTACACCTGTTGGTTAAGGGCTGGTCAGTCAGCATTTCACTGTGATGTTTACACCTGTTGGTTAAGGGCTGGTCGGTCAGCATTTCACTGTGATGTTTACACTTGTTGGTTAAGGGGCTCGTCGGTCAGCATTTCACTGTAATGTTTACACCTGTTGGTTAAGGGCTAGTCGGTCAGCATTTCACTGTAATGTTTACACCTGTTGGTTAAGGGCTGGTCAGTCAGCATTTCACTGTGATGTTTACACCTGTTGGTTAAGGGCTGGTCGGTCAGCATTTCACTGTGATGTTTACACCTGTTGGTTAAGGGGCTGGTCGGTCAGCATTTCACTGTGATGTTTACACTTGTTGGTTAAGGGGCTCGTCGGTCAGCATTTCACTGTAATGTTTACACCTGTTGGTTAAGGGCTGGTCGGTCAGCATTTCACTGTAATGTTTACACCTGTTGGTTAAGGGCTGGTCAGTCAGCATTTCACTGTAATGTTTACACCTGTTGGTTAAGGGCTGGTCAGTCAGCATTTCACTGTAATGTTTACACCTGTTGGTTAAGGGCTGTTCAGCATTTCACTGTGATGTTTACACCTGTTGGTTAAGGGCTCGTCAGCATTTCACTGTAATGTTTACACTTGTTGGTTAAGGGCTGGTCAGCATTTCACTGTAATGTTTACACCTGTTGGTTAAGGGCTGGTCAGTCAGCATTTCACTGTAATGTTTACACCTGTTGGTTAAGGGCTGGTCGGTCAGCATTTCACTGTAATGTTTACACCTGTTGGTTAAGGGCTGGTCAGTCAGCATTTCACTGTGATGTTTACACCTGTTGGTTAAGGGCTCGTCGGTCAGCATTTCACTGTAATGTTTACACCTGTTGGTTAAGGGCTGGTCGGTCAGCATTTCACTGTAATGTTTACACCTGTTGGTTAAGGGCTGGTCGGTCAGCATTTCACTGTAATGTTTACACCTGTTGGTTAAGGGCTGGTCAGTCAGCATTTCACTGTGATGTTTACACCTGTTGGTTAAGGGCTCGTCAGCATTTCACTGTAATGTTTACACCTGTTGGTTAAGGGCTGGTCGGTCAGCATTTCACTGTAATGTTTACACCTGTTGGTTAAGGGCTGGTCAGCATTTCACTGTAATGTTTACACCTGTTGGTTAAGGGCTGGTCGGTCAGCATTTCACTGTAATGTTTACACCTGTTGGTTAAGGGCTGGTCAGTCAGCATTTCACTGTAATGTTTACACCTGTTGGTTAAGGGCTCGTCAGCATTTCACTGTAATGTTTACACCTGTTGTATTTGGCTCATGTGACGAATACAATTTGATTTGATTTGATTTGATGTGTTGCGCCACGAACAGTCTTCTGAAAACACGTTTTCCTGCTGAGGAGCTACAGGAGGAATCACTCTTAGAATGTTGTCCTCCTGCAGGGACCTACTGAGGAGCTACAGGATAAAATCCCTCTCAGAATGTTGTCCTCCTGCAGCGACCTACTGAGGAGCTACAGGATAAAATCCCTCTCAGAATGTTGTCCTCCTGCAGCGACCTACTGAGGAGCTACAGGGTAAAATCCCTCTCAGAATGTTGTCCTCCTGCAGGGACCTACTGAGGAGCTACAGGATAAAATCCCTCTCAGAATGTTGTCCTCCTGCAGGGACCTACTGAGGAGCTACAGGAGGAATCACTCTCAGAATGTTGTCCTCCTGCAGGGACCTACTGAGGAGCTACAGGATGAAATCCCTCTCAGAATGTTGTCCTCCTGCAGGGACCTACTGAGGAGCTACAGGAGGAATCACTCTCAGAATGTTGTCCTCCTGCAGGGACCTACTGAGGAGCTACAGGATGAAATCCAACTCAGAATGTTGTCCTCCTGCAGCGACCTACTGAGGAGCTACAGGATAACATCCCTCTCAGAATGCTGTCCTCCTGCAGCGACCTACTGAGGAGCTACAGGATAAAATCCCTCTCAGAATGTTGTCCTCCTGCAGCGACCTAGTGAGGAGCTACAGGATAACATCCCTCTCAGAATGTTGTCCTCCTGCAGCGACCTACTGAGGAGCTACAGGATAAAATCCCTCTCAGAATGTTGTCCTCCTGCAGCGACCTAGTGAGGAGCTACAGGATAACATCACTCTCAGAATGTTGTCCTCCTGCAGCGACCTACTGAGGAGCTACAGGATAAAATTCCTCTCAGAATGTTTTCCTCCTGCAGCGACCTACTGAGGAGCTACAGGATAACATCCCTCTCAGAATGCTGTCCTCCTGCAGCGACCTACTGAGGAGCTACAGGATAACATCCCTCTCAGAATGCTGTCCTCCTGCAGCGACCTACTGAGGAGCTACAGGATAAAATCCCTCTCAGAATGTTGTCCTCCTGCAGCGACCTAGTGAGGAGCTACAGGATAACATCACTCTCAGAATGTTGTCCTCCTGCAGCGACCTACTGAGGAGCTACAGGATAAAATCCCTCTCAGAATGTTGTCCTCCTGCAGCGACCTAGTGAGGAGCTACAGGATAAAATCCCTCTCAGAATGTTGTCCTCCTGCAGCGACCTACTGAGGAGCTACAGGATAAAATCCCTCTCAGAATGTTGTCCTCCTGCAGTGACCTACTGAGGAGCTACAGGGTAAAATCCCTCTCAGAATGTTGTCCTCCTGCAGCGACCTACTGAGGAGCTACAGGATAAAATCCCTCTCAGCATGTTGTCCTCCTGCAGCGACCTACTGAGGAGCTACAGGATAAAATCCCTCTCAGAATGTTGTCCTCCTGCAGCGACCTGCTGAAGAGCTACAGGATAAAATCCCGCTCTCTGTTTGCTGTGTGTTAGTTGTGTTAGATAAATAAGACACACGACGACTAAGGAAAATACACAGGCCAATTGAATACCACTCAATTATGAATTATGCTAATTAACCTATTGACCGACAGGTCAAATGTATTTCCATCAATGAATAAAAAGCTTTATAAAATATATAAAAATACAATCGCAAGGGATTTTCTTTCTTCTTCTCGGGGTAATGTGTGTGTGTGTGTGTGTTTGTTGTGTTGAGGTGTGTGTTGTGTTGGGGTGTGTGTGTGTTTACATGTATTAATGCGTGACGATCCAGGCTTGTTATTCATCCTCACTGTTGTCTCGCCTTAGGCTTCCTCATCACAGACACAGAGAGAGAGATAACAAGAGAGAGAGAGATAACGAGATCGAGAGAGAGAGAGAGAGAGAGTTCCGGAGTTCCAAATTGAGCAGCTGCTGAAAAAATGAGCTCCTGTATATATTGAGATTTAAATGGTTTTTTAGAGTGAAGTACATCGAAAAAATCAAAAGAAAACTGCAAGACTCAATAGAAGACAATACAAGCAACAAACCAAAAAGACAGGATTTTGAAAAAGTAACTATTTTTCATAAAATTATACAGTTATCTTAGCTAGCTGAATTGTTAGCTGAATTGTTTACATGTTGCTAAGCAGTTGCTAGGGACTCTCCTGGAAGAAGCTAGCTAGCTTACAAAGAATAACAAAAAAATATCTAGTTAACAGAAGAAAGGAAGACAAAATAAGGACAAAATAAGGACAGAAGAAAAAGGAAAAGAAAAAAGGACAACAAAGTGAAACAGTCCTGTGAAGAAACAAGAGAGCATTATACAAGAAACAGCACTTCTATTGCAACATTGTAGCCAACATCACCAGCGTTGCTATGGAAATTGTTTACCCACCAGACATCCAAACAGAGAAAGCTAAGAAAAGTTTCAAAGGTTTGTTGATGGGACAGAACCATGAATGCCTGTTTGCAGATCTTACCAGTTACAAAACAAGAGCAAATTTAATTTTTAATACCAATCGAGGGAACATATGGAAAAAGGTTATTTGCAACCATTTCCCTTTCTCAAAAAAGAGGGGCATCAGCCAAGGATGTCAGATCAGCATTTTTGAAGAAGCTGACCAGAGCAACACATATCAAACAGTAAACTTATATAATAATGGAACTGTATTGATACAAGGCAATGATTCAAGCCTCCAGGCTTTTGAGAATAGGTTTGCTACCCTAAAAGAAGACGCTGACATCATCTCAGAAAATGAGGAAAAAGTCAAGGAGGGAGATGGAGAAAAGCAGACCCCAATGGTCTCTGTGACCCAGCAGGAAGCCCTCAACGTCCCTTTACCTACCTCACCTGCAGCAGACAGAGTCAAGGACATGACAATTTCAATAAGAACACCTGCTATGCAACGTTTCCACAACACCCTCTCTCTAGTCGAAGCAGAGGTCATAGAACTCAGAGAGAAGAAGCTTCAAGAGGAGGACACTGTCCAGAAACTCAAAGAAGAGATGAAACAGTTCAGGGAGGAGAGCAGAGCATCCATAGCTAAATTAGAAAGCAGAATGGACAAGCTGAGTCAGACAAATGATGACCTCAGAGTACATCTGAGCACAACTAGAAAGGAGCTCGAACAAAAAGAGAGGTACATTGACACCCTCAACCGGCAGAGAGTCATTGTGTCCTCTGCATCTAGAGAACATGTCCACCAGCTTGGTACAACACAAGCAGAACCTGAGACCAGCATGGCCTCCACTACACAGCCGGATGACACTGCACCAGCCTACCAGTCTGCTCCAGCCCAGGTCAACCTACCAGCCTCTCAGTCTGCTCCAGCCCAGGTCAACCTACCAGCCTCCCAGTCTGCTCCAGCCCAGGTCAGAATACCAGCCTCCCAGTCTGCTCCAGCCCAGGTTAACCTACCAGCCTCCCAGTCTGCTCCAGCCCAGGTCAACCTACCAGCCTCCCAGTCTGCTCCAGCCCAGGTCAGAATACCAGCCTCCCAGTCTGCTCCAGCCCAGGTTAACCTACCAGCCTCCCAGTCTGCTCCAGCCCAGGTCAACCTTCCAGCCTCCCAGTCTGCTCCAGCCCAGGTCAGAATACCAGCCTCCCAGTCTGCTCCAGCCCAGGTTAACCTACCAGCCTCCCAGTCTGCTCCAGCCCAGGTCAACCTACCAGCCTCCCAGTCTGCTCCAGCCCAGGTCAGAATACCAGCCTCCCAGTCTGCTCCAACCCAGGTTAACCTACCAGCCTCCCAGTCTGCTCCAGCCCAGGTCAGAATACCAGCCTCCCAGTCTGCTCCACCCAGACAATCACCCACAACTGCAATTCTAATTGATTCAAATGGGAAGTTCTTAGTCCAGGAAAGATTATTCCCTAGACACCAGGTGTATAAGTTCTGGTGTCCTACAACTGAGAGTGCAATGCAGCTACTCAGTCAGACCAGGATTGACACCCCTGACAACATCATCATCCACACTGGCACAAACGACCTTCATGCCAAAGGTGAAAATGTATCTGGGGCAGTGAGAAGAGTGGCAGAACGGGCACAGGCTATGTTCCCAACAACCAATATAGTTGTGTCCACCCTCCTACCAAGAAAAGACTTCCCAGAAAAGTTGATCGACAAAATAAATCAACAGATCACTGTGGACTGTGCCTCACTGCTCAACGTCAGAACGGCTCACCACCCCACTCTGACATGTCAACACTTATATGATAATATACATCTTGATCAGGACAGTATCAGAACCTTTGCCAAGGACCTAAAAGATGCAACACTTGGCAGGGACCCACACACCCATCACCCCAGCAACAAAGGTCCCCCGCCCCACCTTCTGAAACAACAGTACCTCCACCATCCCGAGGAGAAAAGAGCCAGACATGGCTTATTACAGCACAGCTCTACTAGACCAGGCCCAACACAGCACAGCTCTACTAGACCCGGCCCATCACAACACAGCTCTACTAGACCCGGCCCTTCACAACACAGCTCTACTAGACCCGGCCCATCCCAACACAGCTCTACTAGACCTGGCCCATCACAACACAGCTCTACTAGACCCGGCCCATCACAACACAGCTCTACTAGACCCGGCCCATCACAACACAGCTCTACTAGACCCGGCCAATCACAACACAGCTCTACTAGACCCGGCCCATCACAACACAGCTCTACTAGACCCGGCCCATCACAACACAGCTCTACTAGACCTGTCCCATCACAACACAGCTCTACTAGACCCAGCCCATCACAACACAGCTCTGACCACTACTCCAGGGTCGGTCAGAACACTGCCCTTCAGGGAAGTAGACCACATGATGCAGTCCACACCATGTATCAATTAGATCGTCAGCCTACATATGCTGAGGTAACCTCTGGCAGAAGACCCCTAGAACAATCAGAGATAGGAGAGGTGCGCCAACTACTGCAACTAATATGCAGACTACTGAGCTAGACAGTCCCTTTAATTCACACACGGGCACACACGCGCACACACACACACACACAAACACACAGGGTTGCAGATTGCACATAAAATAAGTACAGTGCAATCTTATTCCATTCTTATTCATTTGTTTACAAATATTCCTAAATGTATTGACACCGGTATTATAATAATTATTATATGTAATGGTGTGTGTCTGTGTGTGTGTGTGCGCGTGTGTGTGTATGTGTGTATATATATATATATATATATATATATATGTGTATGTGTATATATATGTATATATATATGTGTGTGTGTGTATGTGTGTGTGTGTGTGTGTGTGTGTGTGTGTGTGTGTGTGTGTGTGTGTGTGTGTGTGTGTGTGTGTGTGTGTGTGTGTGTGTGTGTGTATGTGTGTATATGTATGTATGTGTATGTATGTGTATGTGTATGTATATATATATATATATATATGTATGTGTATGTATATATGTATGTATATGTGTATATATGTATGTATGTATATGTATATATATATATATATATATATATATATATATATATAGTATTTTATTTTTTTTGTTATTTTCGATGTACTTTACTCAAACCAGTGAATATCACTTATTATAAATGAGATCATTAACTATCAGCTCTTGGAATATCCAGGGCCTATACTCTTCACATTTTGGTTATAAAACAACTAATCCAGAATTGATTAAAAACATCAAGGGACAGGACATCATAATCCTACTGGAAACATGGTGTCGTGGAGACATAGATACTCAGTGTCCCTCAGGCTATAGAGAAAGTTTAATACCATCAATCAAACATAAAAATGTTAAACGGGGCCGAGACTCAGGTGGAATCATCATTTGGCATAAGCAGGACTTAGCACTGAATGAAATGAAAAAAGGTACCACTCACATTTGGCTAAAACTTAACAAAGGTACAATCTATTGTGACAATGATGTATACATATGTGCAGCTTATGCTCCTCCTTCAGATTCATCATATTATGATGATCAGTTTTTTGACAATCTCCAGACAGAAATCATTACATTTCAGGCGCAGGGTAAAGTGCTTCTTTGTGGAGATTTCAATGCAAGAACAGGTTCTGAGCCTGACTACACTGATGCGGGAGGTAACCACCACATATTTGGACACCCCTCCTTGTACAGTAGCCCTATTATAAATAATAGCAACAGTCCTGACCAAATACTGAACAAAAATGGAAAAGAGTTAGTACATCTCTGTCGAGCCTTAGGCCTGTACATGCTTAATGGT
The DNA here is from genome assembly GCF_013265735.2 of Oncorhynchus mykiss. Classification (NCBI taxonomy): domain Eukaryota; kingdom Metazoa; phylum Chordata; class Actinopteri; order Salmoniformes; family Salmonidae; genus Oncorhynchus; species Oncorhynchus mykiss. The sequence continues at coordinate 124,134 of NW_023493680.1, forward strand.
AGAATCAGAGGGGACTCTTTAGGTCAGTTTACTTACTGCTCAGCTCTTGGGACAAGTGTAGTCGATTATGCCATCACTGACATTGACCCCTCCTCCATTAGTGCATTCACTGTCAGACCACAGACACCATTGTCAGATCACAGTCAGATCAACGTGTTTCTGAAGAAATTAACCGGCAATATTCATTCAAAAAAACAGCCCAATAAACTTTACAACATAAACCAATCGTTCAGATGGGCTCCAAACAGTGCAGAGGCATTCATTGAAACATTGAACTCAAATGAAATGATGAACTCTATACAGTTTTTCAATAACTCACAGTACCAAAACAATAAAGATGGTGTCAATTCAGCTACCCAAAACATCAACTGCATATTCCAAAAAGCAGCATTGAAAGCAAATTTGAGAAAACCAAAGCAATGCAACATCAGAAGCAAAAATCAAAATGTTTCTGACAAATGGTTTGATAATGAATGTAAAACAATTAGAAAACACCTAAGACAAATGTCAAACAAAAAACATAAGCAGCAAAACAACCCAGAGCTACGATATGAATACTTTGAAACTCTGAAACAGTATAAACAAACACTGAAATGCAAGAAATTGAATTATACCAACAAGACACTTGATGAAATTGAAAACGCAATTGACCAAAATCAGTTCTGGGACATGTGGAACAATTTAAGCACATCAAAGCCACAAGAATTAGCCATACAAGATGTAGGAATTTGGAAAACTTACTTTGATAATCTATACAAAAACATCCCACAAAAAGACTTACAACAGAACCAATTAGAAATTATAGAAAAATTGAACATCCTTGAATCAGTCATTAAAAACAACCAAAATCCATTAGATTACCCAATA
>NW_023493680.1:130000-132500 GCF_013265735.2 Oncorhynchus mykiss
GACCTACACCAAAGGACAGGATGGAAGACCAGACACCTGTAGGGACCTACACCAAAGGACAGGATGGAAGACCAGACACCTGACTGTAGAGACCTACATCGAGGACATGATGGAAGACCAGACACCTGACTGTAGGGACCTACACCAAAGGACAGGATGGAAGACCAGAAACCTGGAGGGACCTACACCGAGGACAGGATGGAAGACCAGACACCTGGAGGGACCTACACCGAGGACAGGATGGAAGACCAGACACCTGGAGGGACCTACACCAAAGGACAGGATGGAAGACCAGACACCTGGAGGGACTTACACCAAAGGACAGGATGGAAGACCAGACACCTGTAGGGACCTACACCAAAGGACAGAATGGAAGACCAGACACCTGGAGGGACCTACACCAAAGGACAGAATGGAAGACCAGACACCTGTAGGGACCTACACCAAAGGACAGGATGGAAGACCAGACACCTGACTGTAGAGACCTACACCAAAGGACAGGATGGAAGACCAGACACCTGGAGGGACCTACACCAAAGGACAGGATGGAAGACCAGACACCTGGAGGGACCTACACCAAAGGACAGGATGGAAGACCAGACACCTGGAGGGACCTACACCAAAGGACAGGATGGAAGACCAGACACCTGGAGGGACCTACACCAAAGGACAGGATGGAAGACCAGACACCTGTAGGGACCTACACCAAAGGACAGGATGGAAGACCAGACACCTGGAGGGACCTACACCAAAGGACAGGATGGAAGACCAGACACCTGACTGGAGGGACCTACACCAAAGGACAGGATGGAAGACCAGACACCTGGAGGAACCTACACCAAAGGACGGGACAGAAAATACACAGTCATTTCAATCTGAGTGGTATCGACAGAAAGATGAGGCCTAGGTAAACAGGAGATGGCTGTTGTGACAACGATGAGCTCTAGGTAAACAGGAGTTGACTGTTGTGGCAACAATGAGTGGCAGCTCATCAAAACTAGCCACCCCATTTAGAGCCCTCCACCCCATTTTAGAGACCTCCACCCCATTTAGAGACCTCCACCCCATTTTAGAGACCTCCACCCCATTTTAGAGACCTCCACCCCATTTTAGAGATCTCCACTCCATTTTAGAGACCTCCACTCCATTTAGAGACCTCCACTCCATTTTAGAGACCTCCACTCCATTTTAGAGACCTCCACCCCATTTTAGAGACCTCCGCCCCATTTTAGAGACCTCCGCTCCATTTTAGAGACCTCCGCTCCATTTTAGAGACCTCCGCCCCATTTTAGAGACATCCACTCCATTTTAGAGACCTCCACCCCATTTTAGAGACCTCCACTCCATTTTAGAGACATCCGCTCCATTTTAGAGACCTCCACCCCATTTTAGAGACCTCCAGTCCATTTTAGAGACCTCCGCTCCATTTTAGAGACCTCCACCCCATTTTAGAGATCTCCACTCCATTTTAGAGACCTCCACCGTGTTTTCAGATCACAATGATGTCATTGAATCAGTCAGTTTGATCTGAAATGACGTTAAACAGGAGATCAGTGCTTGTTGATGTTGACGGAAGGACAGATGTTGACCAACGACTGTCATCCCCTTTTTACCTTCGTCTCCATGGAGACGGAGAGACTTTTAAAACCGTGGTTGCCAACAGGAGGAGTTCTTACAGTTTAGTCCCTCATGTCGTTTACCCAGAGGGATAGATGGATGGACTTCATTACGAATAAATATAATATATATATATAATAAATAATGAATATATAATAAATTATATTATAATAATTATAATTATATTATATTATAATAAATAATGAATAAATAAATATAAGTAAAAGTGTTGATTTCCAGTTAACACCGACATATCTACATGACATATCTACATGACATATCTACATGACATATCTACACGACATATCTACACAACATATCTACACGACATATCTACACGACATATCTACATGACATATCTACATGACATATCTACATGACATATCTACATGACATATCTACATGACATACAGTGCCTTGCGAAAGTATTCGGCCCCCTTGAACTTTGCGACCTTTTGCCACATTTCAGGCTTCAAACATAAAGATATAAAACTGTATTTTTTTATGAAGAATCAACAACAAGTGGGACACAATCATGAAGTGGAACGACATTTATTGGATATTTCAAACTTTTTTAACATATCAAAAACTGAAAAATTGGGCGTGCAAAATTATTCAGCCCCTTTACTTTCAGTGCAGCAAACTCTCTCCAGAAGTTCAGTGAGGATCTCTGAATGATCCAATGTTGACCTAAATGACTAATGATGATAAATACAATCCACCTGTGTGTAATCAAGTCTCCGTATAAATGCACCTGCACTGTGATAGTCTCAGAGGTCCGTTAAAAGCGCAGAGAGCATCATGAAGAACAAGGAAAACACCAGGCAGGTCCGAGATACTGTTGTGAAGAAGTTTAAAGCCGGATTTGGATACAAAAAGATTT
>NW_023493680.1:142500-177500 GCF_013265735.2 Oncorhynchus mykiss
ATGACTCCCATCAGTCTAGTTCAGGTCTGTCTTACCCAGGCTGTGGTGCAGCATGACTCCAATCAGTCTAGTTCAGGTCTGTCTTACCCAGGCTGTGGTGCAGCATGACTCCAATCAGTCTAGTTCAGGTCTGTCTTACCCAGGCTGTGGTGCAGCGTGACTCCCATCATTCTAGTTCAGGTCTGTCTTACCTAGGCTGTGGTGCAGCATGACTCCAATCAGTCTAGTTCAGGTCTGTCTTACCCAGGCTGTGGTGCAGCATGACTCCAGTCAGTCTAGTTCAGGTCTGTCTTACCCAGGCTGTGGTGCAGCGTGACTCCAATCAGTCTAGTTCAGGTCTGTCTTACCCAGGCTGTGGTGCAGCGTGACTCCAATCAGTCTAGTTCAGGTCTGTTTAATGGTACAGGCTTTGTTTTCTCCATCTCGGGGGCATTTTGACGGTCTACTGGTCTAGGTAATAATGTTGATGGTTGTTGGTGGAGGGGAGATGGGAGGGGAGGACAGAGGTGAGAGGGGAGGACAGAGGTGAGAGGGGAGGGGAGGTGGGAGGGGAGGACAGAGGTGAGAGGGGAGGGGAGGTGGGAGGGGAGGACAGAGGTGAGAGGGGAGGGGAGGTGAGAGGGGAGGACAGAGGTGAGAGGGGAGGGGAGGTGGGAGGGCAGAGCTGAGAGGGGAGGGGAGGTGGGAGGTGAGAGGGGAGGACAGAGGTGAGAGGGGAGGTGGGAGGGGAGGACAGAGGTGAGAGGGGAGGTGGGAGGGCAGAGTAGGTTATGATAAAGTCAGCTTTTTAATGGTGATTTGGTTATTCAGCCATCTCTTCCACACAATTGGAGTTGTACTTTGAGAAGAGGAGTGTGTTTCGAAGGAGAGGGGCGGTGTCGTTTTGAAACCCTCCATATTCTGTCTCTTTATCTCTGTCTCCCAGTCTCTCTCCTTGTCCGTCTCCATGTCTCTCTCCTTGTCTCTCTCCCAGTCTCTCTCCTTGTCTGTCTCACCAGTCTCTCTCCTTGTCTGTCTCCCAGTCTCCCTCCTTGTCTGTCTCCCAGTCTCTCTCCTAGTCTCTCTCATTGTCTGTCTCACCAGTCTCTGTCATTGTCTGTCTCACCAGTCTCTCTCCTTGTCTGTCTCACCAGTCTCTCTCATTGTCTGTCTCACCAGTCTCTCTCCTTGTCTGTCTCCCAGTCTCTCTCCCAGTCTCTCTCCTAGTCTCTCTCCCAGTCTCTCTCATAGTCTGTCTCCCAGTCTCTCTCCTAGTCTCTTTCCCAGTCTCCCTCCTTGTCTGTCTCACCAGTCTCCCTCCTTGTCTGTCTCCCAGTCTCTCTCCTTGTCTATCTCACCAGTCTCTCTCCTTGTCTGTCTCCTAATCTATCTCCTTGTATGTCTCCCTATATCTCTAAATGTTTTAAATTGACCCCTCTACTCTTTGCCAGTCTAGTCTCAGCTGAGAACGTTCTGCCCCCCCCACCCCTCCCTTATCCCACCTCTCCTCCCACACCCCCCCCCTCCCTCCCTTATCCCACCTCTCCTCCCCTGCACCCCTCCCTCCCTTATCCCACCTCTCCTCCCCTGCACCCCTCCCTCCCTTATCCCACCTCTCCTCCCATGCACCCCTCCCTCCCTTATCCCCCCCCCCCCCCCCCCCCCCCCCCCCCTCCCCAATACACACTGCAGCACTTTGGGAAGCAGACTCTACTCCTGCTTTTGGGGTTTTTACGCTCCCCTACCCTGCCGCCTTTCAATTTTCACAACACAGAGAGGTGAAAGACTACCCCCTCCCCCACCTCTCCAACACCCCACCCCATCCCTCCAGCTCTTAACTCTCCTCCTCCTAATGTGATTGCTAAATGAAGTCGCCTTTTAAGCCCTCTGTTTTCTTGCTGCAGAGCGGACACACACACAAACACACACACACACACACACACACACACACACACACACACACACACACACACACAGACGCTCACACTGCTTTTGGCACAGTACTCCGCAGTGGTTCTGCAGTGAACATAACACAATCACAATGAGAATAGGCTGCTGCCTGCCTGCGTCTTGTAGCTTTAGTCCTTCCCTAGCGCTTATATTAGATACACAGCTCTCTTCCCTAGCGGTGGCCGTAGCCTAGCGCTTCCATTAGATACACAGCCCTCTTCCCTAGCGGTAGCCATAGCCTACGCTTCCATTAGATACACAGGTCTTTTCCCTAGCAGTGGCCGTAGCCTAGCGCTTCCATTAGATACACAGGTATTTTCCCTAGCGGTGGCCATAGCCTAGCGCTTCCATTAGATACACAGCTCTCTTCCCTAGCGGTGGCCGTAGCCTAGCGCTTCCATTAGATACACAGCTCTCTTCCCTAGCGGTGGCCGTAGCCTAGCGCTTCCATTAGATACACAGGTCTTTTCCCTAGCGGTGGCCGTAGCCTAGCGCTTCCATTAGATACACAGCTCTCTTCACTGGCGGTAGCCATAGCCTAGCGCTTCCATTAGATACACAGCCCTCTTCCCTGGTGGTAGCCGTAGCCTAGCGCTTCCATTAGATACACAGCTCTCTTCCCTAGCGGTGGCCATAGCCTAGCGCTTCCATTAGATACACAGCCCTCTTCCCTGGCGGTAGCCGTAGCCTAGCGCTTCCATTAGATACACAGCTCTCTTCCCTAGCGGTGGCCATAGCCTAGCGCTTCCATTAGATACACAGCTCTCTTCCCTGGCGGTAGCCGTAGCCTAGCGCTTCCATTAGATACACAGCCCTCTTCCCTGGCGGTAGCCGTAGCCTAGCGCTTCCATTAGATACACAGCTCTCTTCCCTAGCGGTGGCCGTAGCCTAGCGCTTCCATTAGATACACAGCTCTCTTCACTGGCGGTAGCCATAGCCTAGCGCTTCCATTAGATACACAGCCCTCTTCCCTGGTGGTAGCCGTAGCCTAGCGCTTCCATTAGATACACAGCTCTCTTCCCTAGCGGTGGCCGTAGCCTAGCGCTTCCATTAGATACACAGCCCTCTTCCCTGGTGGTAGCCGTAGCCTAGCGCTTCCATTAGATACACAGCTCTCTTCCCTAGCGGTGGCCGTAGCCTAGCGCTTCCATTAGATACACAGCTCTCTTCCCTGGCGGTAGCCATAGCCTAGCGCTTCCATTAGATACACAGCCCTCTTCCCTGGCGGTAGCCGTAGCCTAGCGCTTCCATTAGATACACAGCTCTCTTCCCTAGCGGTGGCCGTAGCCTAGCGCTTCCATTAGATACACAGCTCTCTTCCCTGGCGGTAGCCGTAGCCTAGCGCTTCCATTAGATACACAGCCCTCTTCCCTGGCGGTAGCCGTAGCCTAGCGCTTCCATTAGATACACAGCTCTCTTCCCTAGCGGTGGCCGTAGCCTAGCGCTTCCATTAGATACACAGCTCTCTTCCCTGGCGGTAGCCGTAGCCTAGCGCTTCCATTAGATACACAGCCCTCTTCCCTGGCGGTAGCCGTAGCCTAGCGCTTCCATTAGATACACTGCTCTCTTCCCTAGCGGTAGCCGTAGCCTAGCGCTTCCATTAGATACACAGCTCTCTTCCCTAGCGGTAGCCGTAGCCTAGCGCTTCCATTAGATACACAGCTCTCTTCCCTAGCGGTAGCCGTAGCCTAGTACGTGTGCAGTGAGCTGTACCAAAAGACAGGCGGTGGAGAATGACCAGAGAGAAGAGGAATGGCATGAATTAAATATATTTTGTGCCTCTCCCTCGCTCCCTACCTTCTCTAAAACCCTATATTATGGATGGGACTAGAGGAAGAACATGTTAATGGTTCTGGATGGGGTGAGGGAGGGAGGGAGGGAGAGAGGGGAAAGAGGGGGAGAGAGAGAGAGGGGAGAGAGGGGAAAGAGGGGGGGAGAGAGAGAGAGGGGAAAGAGGGGGAGAGAGGGGAAAGAGGGGGAGAGAGAGAGGGGAGAAAGAGATGGGAGAGAGAGACAGAGAGAGAGGGAGAAAGGGGAAAGAGGGGGGAGAGAGAGAGGGGGGAGAGAGAGAGGGGGGAGAGAGAGAGAGAGGGAGAGAGAGAGAGAGAGAGAGAGATGGAGAGATGGAGAGAGGGATTGTAAGAGAGTCCCCTGTGAGACCGGGGAGAGGAGAGAACAAGAACAGACTGGTAGAAAATGTCCTAGTTCATGTCTTATTGACACCAGAACTAGGAGATACAGTCATTACTATATTAACAACATTACACTGGTAGAGTGGAGAAGTTTCCACTTCCAGTGGATTTGTCTCATAGTGAACCACAAAGTCCTGGCATTCATAGCAAATTATTATTGTTGTTATCACAGGTGCAGCAAAAATGCTTAGGTTTAAAAAAAAAACCCAGCTGGGTTTATAATTTAAAATGTTTTATTTAACCTTTATTTAACTAAGCAAGTCAGATAATAACACATTCTTATTTACAATGACGGACGACTCCAGCCAAACCCTAATGCGGATGACGCTGGGCCAATTGTGGGCTTCACGATGGGGACTACCAATCACGGCATGGTTGCGATAGAATGTAGAGACCACCCTGCTAGGTTTAGAATGTAGATACTGTCCTGTTAGGTTTAGAATGTAGATACTGTCCTGTTAGGTTTAGAATGTAGATACTGTCCTGTTAGGTTTAGAATGTAGAGACCACCCTGCTAGGTTTAGAATGTAGATACTGACCTGTTAGGTTTAGAATGTAGATACTGTCCTGTTAGGTTTAGAATGTAGATACTGTCCTGTTAGGTTTAGAATGTAGATACTGTCCTGTTAGGTTTAGAATGTAGATAATGTCCTGTTAGGTTTAGAATGTAGAGACCACACTGCTAGGTTTAGAATGTAGATACCGTCCTGTTAGGTTTAGAATGTAGATACTGTCCTGTTAGGTTTAGAATGTAGATACTGTCCTGTTAGGTTTAGAATGTAGATACTGTCCTGTTAGGTTTAGAATGTAGATACTGTCCTGTTAGGTTTAGAATGTAGATACTGTCCTGTTAGTTTAGAATGTAGATACTGTCCTGTTAGGTTTAGAATGTAGATACTGTCCTGTTAGGTTTAGAATGTAGATACTGTCCTGTTAGGTTTAGAATGTAGAGACCACCCTGCTAGGTTTAGAATGTAGAGACCACCCTGCTAGGTTTAGAATGTAGATACTGTCCTGTTAGGTTTAGAATGTAGAGACCACCCTGTTAGGTTTAGAATGTAGATACTGTCCTGTTAGGTTTAGAATGTAGATACTGTCCTGTTAGGTTTAGAATGTAGATACTGTCCTGTTAGGTTTAGAATGTAGATACTGTCCTGTTAGGTTTAGAATGTAGATACTGTCCTGTTAGGTTTAGAATGTAGATACTGTCCTGTTAGGTTTAGAATGTAGATACTGTCCTGTTAGGTTTAGAATGTAGATACTGTCCTGTTAGGTTTAGAATGTAGATACTGTCCTGTTAGGTTTAGAATGTAGATACTGTCCTGTTAGGTTTAGAATGTAGATACTGTCCTGTTAGGTTTAGAATGTAGATACTGTCCTGTTAGGTTTAGAATGTAGATACTGTCCTGTTAGGTTTAGAATGTAGATACTGTCCTGTTAGGTTTAGAATGTAGATACTGTCCTGTTAGGTTTAGAATGTAGATACTGTCCTGTTAGGTTTAGAATGTAGATCCTGTCCTGTCCTGTTAGGTTTAGAATGTAGATACTGTCCTGTTAGGTTTAGAATGTAGATACTGTCCTGTTAGGTTTAGAATGCAGATCCTGTCCTGATAATGTGATTTGGTTTACCTACATAATGTGACCTGGTGTACCTAGATAATGTGATCTGGTGTACAGGATAATGTGATCTGGTGTACCTAGATAATGTGACCTGGTTTACCTAGATAATGTGATCTGGTGTACAGGATAATGTGATCTGGTGTACCTAGATAATGTGACCTGGTGTACCTAGATAATGTGACCTGGTGTACCTAGATAATGTGACCTGGTGTACCTAGATAATGTGACCTGGCTTACCTAGATAATGTGATCTGGTTTACCTAGATAATGTGACCTGGCTTACCTAGATAATGTGACCTGGTTTACCTAGATAATGTGACCTGGCTTACCTAGATAATGTGATCTGGTGTACCTAGATAATGTGATCTGGTGTACCTAGATAATGTGACCTGGTGTACCTAGATAATGTGACCTGGTTTACCTAGATAATGTGATCTGGTTTACCTAGATAATGTGACCTGGTTTACCCAGATAATGTGATCTGGTGTACAGGATAATGTGATCTGGTGTACCTAGATAATGTGACCTGGTTTACCTAGATAATGTGACCTGGTTTACCTAGATAATGTGACCTGGCTTACCTAGATAATGTGGCCTGGTTTACCTAGATAATGTGACCTGGTTTACCTAGATAATGTGACCTGGCTTACCTAGATAATGTGATCTGGTGTACCTAGATAATGTGATCTGGTGTACCTAGATAATGTGACCTGGTGTACCTAGATAATGTGACCTGGTTTACCTAGATAATGTGATCTGGTTTACCTAGATAATGTGACCTGGTTTACCCAGATAATGTGATCTGGTGTACAGGATAATGTGATCTGGTGTACTTAGATAATGTGACCTGGTTTACCTAGATAATGTGACCTGGTGTACCTAGATAATGTGACCTGGTTTACCTAGATAATGTGATCTGGTTTACCTAGATAATGTGACCTGGTTTACCCAGATAATGTGATCTGGTGTACAGGATAATGTGATCTGGTGTACCTAGATAATGTGACCTGGTTTACCTAGATAATGTGACCTGGTTTACCTAGATAATGTGACCTGGCTTACCTAGATAATGTGGCCTGGTTTACCTAGATAATGTGACCTGGTTTACCTAGATAATGTGACCTGGCTTACCTAGATAATGTGATCTGGTGTACCTAGATAATGTGATCTGGTGTACCTAGATAATGTGACCTGGTGTACCTAGATAATGTGACCTGGTTTACCTAGATAATGTGATCTGGTTTACCTAGATAATGTGACCTGGTTTACCCAGATAATGTGATCTGGTGTACAGGATAATGTGATCTGGTGTACTTAGATAATGTGACCTGGTTTACCTAGATAATGTGACCTGGTTTACCTAGATAATGTGACCTGGTTTACCCAGATAATGTGACCTGGTGTACCTAGATAATGTGATCTGGTGTACAGGATAATGTGATCTGGTGTACCTAGATAATGTGACCTGGTGTACCTAGATAATGTGACCTGGTTTACCTAGATAATGTGATCTGGTTTACCTAGATAATGTGACCTGGTGTACCTAGATAATGTGATCTGGTGTACAGGATAATGTGATCTGGTGTACCTAGATAATGTGATCTGGTTTACCTAGATAATGTGACCAGGGTTACCACAGAGCATTTTCCACCAACCTCTGTATTTACAACAATCAGTACATATCTTGTAACTCTCAGTAAATGTAGATCAAAAATCTTGAATCACAATATGTGGTGTATTAAATTTGTTAGCTCAGAGAACTGGTGATGGGAGAAAAAAGACCCCGGCTAGAAGATCAGCTAGATGTCTCTCCTTTATTTTTTATAGAGACGTTCTATCACTGAGAATTCTAGAATTCTATCAGCTAGAATTCTCTCCTTTACCTTTATAGAGACGTTCTATCACTGAGAATTCTAGAATTCTCTCCTTTTATAGAGACGTTCTATCACTGAGAATTCTAGAATTCTCTCCTTTTATAGAGACGTTCTATCACTGAGAATTCTAGAATTCTCTCCTTTTATAGAGACGTTCTATCACTGAGAATAATTGCTGTAGTAAAGTTGCAGGGAATACAGCTGCGTGACTTAGCAGCAGATGCTGTGTTGTGTGTGTGTGTGTGTGTGTGTGTGTGTGTGTCTGAGGTGTAAGAGTGTAAACATCTGTTGAACAGGAAACGATGGGAGGGGTTATTGTCATGATTAAACTGCTATTCAGCTCCTTCTTGACTCATCTACTGTTTGATATCCAGCATAATGTACCATCTATCGAGAGGGATACTAGTTCGGTGTGTGTATACTGTTCTGATGATTTGAACCCGATCTAACTATCTCTGGAGAGACCTGAGAATGTATGAAAAAACTGTTTTTGATTTGTAATTATGGGCTATTGTGATGTCATTATGGGGTATTGTGATGTCATTATGGGCTATTGTGTGTAGATTGATGAGAGGGGGTTAAATAAAAATAAAAATCTATTTTAGAGTAAGGCTGTAACGAAACAAAATGTGGAAAAAAGTCGAGGGATCTGAATACTTTCCGAATGCTCTGTATGTATGAAACACATCTCACTGACCTAGAAATCCCTCAGACATGATGAAATCAGACCCAGGGGTCCCCAATGGGTAACATTCCTCTTTAAAAGTTCTTAATCAGGAGACGGTTGGCCAGAGTAGAGAGGAGAGGAAAGGAGAGGGGAGGGGAGAGGAGAGGAGAGGAGAGGAGAGGAGAGGAGAGGAGAGGAGAGGAGAGGAGAGGAGAGGAGAGGAGAGGAGAGGAGAGGTTAGACAAACTAAGAACCAACCTTTGTACCAGGGGTTTTAAAATGGTTGTAGTGGTGGGACAGATGGTTGTATAAGTGTAGTGGTGGGACAAATGGTTGTATAAGTGTAGTGGTGGGACAGATGGTTGTATAAGTGTGGTGGTGGGACAGATGGTTGTATAAGTGTAGTGGTGGGACAGATGGTTGTATAAGTGTAGTGGTGGGACAGATGGTTGTATAAGTGTAGTGGTGGGACAGATGGTTGTATTAGTGTAGTGGTGGTGGGACAGATGGTTGTATAAGTGTAGTGGTGGGACAGATAGTTGTATAAGTGTAGTGGTGGGACAGATGGTTGTATAAGTGTAGTGGTGGTGGGACAGGTGGTTGTATAAGTGTAGTGGTGGTGGGACAGATGGTTGTATAAGTGTAGTGGTGGGACAGATGTTTGTATAAGTGTAGTGGTGGGACAGATCGTTGTATAAGTGTAGTGGTGGGACAGATGGTTGTATAAGTGTAGTGGTGGGACAGATGGTTGTATAAGTGTAGTGGTGGGACAGATGGTTGTATAAGTGTAGTGGTGGTGGGACAGGTGGTTGTATAAGTGTAGTGGTGGTGGGACAGATGGTTGTATAAGTGTAGTGGTGGGACAGATGGTTGTATAAGTGTAGTGGTGGGACAGATGGTTGTATAAGTGTAGTGGTGGTGGGACAGGTGGTTGTATAAGTGTAGTGGTGGTGGGACAGATGGTTGTATAAGTGTAGTGGTGGGACAGATGTTTGTATAAGTGTAGTGGTGGGACAGATCGTTGTATAAGTGTAGTGGTGGGACAGATGGTTGTATAAGTGTAGTGGTGGGACAGATGGTTGTATAAGTGTAGTGGTGGGACAGATGGTTGTATAAGTGTAGTGGTGGTGGGACAGGTGGTTGTATAAGTGTAGTGGTGGTGGGACAGATGGTTGTATAAGTGTAGTGGTGGGACAGATGGTTGTATAAGTGTAGTGGTGGGACAGATGGTTGTATAAGTGTAGTGGTGGGACAGATGGTTGTATAAGTGTAGTGGTGGGACAGATGGTTGTATAAGTGTGGTGGTGGGACAGATGGTTGTATAAGTGTAGTGGTGGTGGGACAGATGGTTGTATAAGTGGAGTGGTGGGACAGATGGTTGTATAAGTGTAGTGGTGGTGGGACAGATGGTTGTATAAGTGTAGTGGTGGTGGGACAGGTGGTTGTATAAGTGTAGTGGTGGGACAGATGGTTGTATAAGTGTAGTGGTGGGACAGATGGTTGTATAAGTGTAGTGGTGGTGGGACAGGTGGTTGTATAAGTGTAGTGGTGGGACAGATGGTTGTATAAGTGTAGTGGTGGTGGGACAGATGGTTGTATTAGTGTAGTGGTGGTGGGACAGGTGGTTGTATAAGTGTAGTGGTGGTGGGACAGGTGGTTGTATAAGTGTAGTGGTGGTGGGACAGGTGGTTGTATAAGTGTAGTGGTGGTGGGACAGGTGGTTGTATAAGTGTAGTGGTGGTGGGACAGGTGGTTGTATAAGTGTAGTGGTGGTGGGACAGGTGGTTGTATAAGTGTAGTGGTGGTGGGACAGGTGGTTGTATAAGTGTAGTGGTGGGACAGATGTTTGTATAAGTGTAGTGGTGGGACAGATGGTTGTATTAGTGTAGTGGTGGGACAGATGGTTGTATAAGTGTAGTGGTGGGACAGATAGTTGTATAAGTGTAGTGGTGGGACAGATGGTTGTATAAGTGTAGTGGTGGGACAGATAGTTGTATATGTGTAGTGGTGGGACAGATGGTTGTATTAGTGTAGTGGTGGGACAGATGGTTGTATAAGTGTAGTGGTGGGACAGATGGTTGTATAAGTGTAGTGGTGGTGGGACAGGTGGTTGTATAAGTGTAGTGGTGGGACAGATAGTTGTATAAGTGTAGTGGTGGGACAGATGGTTGTATAAGTGTAGTGGTGGTGGGACAGGTGGTTGTATAAGTGTAGTGGTGGTGGGACAGGTGGTTGTATAAGTGTAGTGGTGGGACAGATGGTTGTATAATTGTAGTGGTGGGACAGATGGTTGTATAAGTGTAGTGGTGGTGGGACAGATGGTTGTATAAGTGTAGTGGTGGTGGGACAGGTGGTTGTATAAGTGTAGTGGTGGTGGGTAGTGGTGGTTGTAAAATAAAACTGTACTATATACTATAGTAGTATGTAGTTTTTTTGTGGACTGTAGTATAATGTAGTATTTACTGCAGTGTTTCTGTGGACAGACGGACGGCAGGCAGGCAGGCAGGCAGGCAGGCAGGCAGGCATGCAGGCAGGCAGGCAGGCCTGGGATCTGAATAGATATTTCAGAGTTTCTGTTCTCTATACCTGTAGGGAACATAGTATATGATCTATACCTGTAGGGTACATAGTATATGATCTATACCTGTAGGGAACATAGTATATGATCTATACCTGTAGGGTACATAGTATATGATCTATACCTGTAGGGAACATAGTATATGATCTATACCTGTAGGGAACTCTATACCTGTAGGGAACATAGTATATGATCTATACCTGTAGGGAACATAGTATATGATCTATACCTGTAGGGAACTCTATACCTGTAGGGAACATAGTATATGATCTATACCTGTAGGGAACATAGTATATGATCTATACCTGTAGGGAACTCTATACCTGTAGGGAACATAGTATATGATCTATACCTGTAGGGAACATAGTATATGATCTATACCTGTAGGGAACTCTATACCTGTAGGGAACATAGTATATGATCTATACCTGTAGGGAACTCTATACCTGTAGGGAACATAGTATATCATCTATACCTGTAGGGAACATAGTATATGATCTATACCTGTAGGGAACATAGTATATCATCTATACCTGTAGGGAACTCTATACCTGTAGGGAACATAGTATATGATCTATACCTGTAGGGAACATAGTATATGATCTATACCTGTAGGGAACTCTATACCTGTAGGGAACATAGTATATCATCTATACCTGTAGGGAACTCTATACCTGTAGGGAACATAGTATATCATCTATACCTGTAGGGAACATAGTATATGATCTATACCTGTAGGGAACATAGTATATCATCTATACCTGTAGGGAACTCTATACCTGTAGGGAACATAGTATATGATCTATACCTGTAGGGAACATAGTATATGATCTATACCTGTAGGGAACTCTATACCTGTAGGGAACATATTATATGATCTATACCTGTAGGGAACATAGTATATGATCTATACCTGTAGGGAACTCTATACCTGTAGGGAACATAGTATATGATCTATACCTGTAGGGAACATAGTATATGATCTATACCTGTAGGGAACTCTATACCTGTAGGGAACATAGTATATGATCTATACCTGTAGGGAACATAGTATATGATCTATACCTGTAGGGAACATAGTATATGATCTATACCTGTAGGGAACATAGTACATGATCTATACCTGTAGGGGACTCTATACCTGTAGGGAACATAGTATATGATCTATACCTGTAGGGAACATAGTACATGATCTATACCTGTAGGGAACTCTATACCTGTAGGGAACATAGTATATGCTCTATACCTGTAGGGAACATAGTATATGATCTATACCTGTAGGGAACATAGTACATGATCTATACCTGTAGGGAACATAGTATATCATCTATACCTGTAGGGAACATAGTATATGATCTATACCTGTAGGGAACATAGTATATGATCGATACCTGTAGGGAACTCTATACCTGTAGGGAACATAGTATATGATCTATACCTGTAGGGTACATAGTATATGATCTATACCTGTAGGGAACATAGTATATCATCTATACCTGTAGGGAACTCTATACCTGTAGGGAACATAGTATATGATCTATACCTGTAGGGAACATAGTATATGATCTATACCTGTAGGGAACTCTATACCTGTAGGGAACATAGTACATGATCTATACCTGTAGGGAACATAGTATATGATCTATACCTGTAGGGAACATAGTATATGATCTATACCTGTAGGGAACATAGTACATGATCTATACCTGTAGGGAACATAGTATATCATCTATACCTGTAGGGAACTCTATACCTGTAGGGAACATAGTATATGATCTATACCTGTAGGGAACATAGTATATGATCTATACCTGTAGGGAACATAGTATATCATCTATACCTGTAGGGAACATAGTATATGATCTATACCTGTAGGGTACATAGTATATGATCTATACCTGTAGGGAACATAGTATATGATCTATACCTGTAGGGTACATAGTATATGATCTATACCTGTAGGGAACATAGTATATCATCTATACCTGTAGGGAACTCTATACCTGTAGGGAACATAGTATATGATCTATACCTGTAGGGAACATAGTATATGATCTATACCTGTAGGGAACTCTATACCTGTAGGGAACATAGTATATGATCTATACCTGTAGGGAACATAGTATATGATCTATACCTGTAGGGAACATAGTAAATGATCTATACCTGTAGGGAACATAGTATATGATCTATACCTGTAGGGAACTCTATACCTGTAGGGAACATAGTATATGATCTATACCTGTAGGGAACATAGTACATGATCTATACCTGTAGGGAACATGGTACATGATCTATACCTGTAGGGAACATGGTACATGATCTATACCTGTAGGGAACATAGTATATGATCTATACCTGTAGGGAACATAGTACATGATCTATACCTGTAGGGAACATGGTACATGATCTATACCTGTAGGGAACATAGTATATCATCTATACCTGTAGGGAACTCTATACCTGTAGGGAACATAGTATATGATCTATACCTGTAGGGAACATAGTATATGATCTATACCTGTAGGGAACATAGTATATGATCTATACCTGTAGGGAACATAGTATATGATCTATACCTGTAGGGAACATAGTATATGATCTATACCTGTAGGGAACATAGTATATCATCTATACCTGTAGGGAACTCTATACCTGTAGGGAACATAGTATATGATCTATACCTGTAGGGAACATATTATATGATCTATACCTGTAGAAAACTCTATACCTGTAGGGAACATAGTATATGATCTATACCTGTAGGGAACATAGTATATGATCTATACCTGTAGGGAACATAGTATATGATCTATACCTGTAGGGAACTCTATACCTGTAGGGAACATAGTATATGATCTATACCTGTAGGGAACATAGTATATGATCTATACCTGTAGGGAACATAGTATATGATCTATACCTGTAGGGAACATAGTATATCATCTATACCTGTAGGGAACTCTATACCTGTAGGGAACATAGTATATGATCTATACCTGTAGGGTACATAGTATATGATCTATACCTGTAGGGAACATAGTATATCATCTATACCTGTAGGGAACTCTATACCTGTAGGGAACATAGTATATGATCTATACCTGTAGGGAACATAGTATATGATCTATACCTGTAGGGAACTCTATACCTGTAGGGAACATAGTATATGATCTATACCTGTAGGGAACATAGTATATCATCTATACCTGTAGGGAACTCTATACCTGTAGGGAACATAGTATATGATCTATACCTGTAGGGAACATAGTATATCATCTATACCTGTAGGGAACTCTATACCTGTAGGGAACATAGTATATGATCTATACCTGTAGGGAACATAGTATATGATCTATACCTGTAGGGAACTCTATACCTGTAGGGAACATAGTATATGATCTATACCTGTAGGGTACATAGTATATGATCTATACCTGTAGGGAACATAGTATATGATCTATACCTGTAGGGAACTCTATACCTGTAGGGAACATAGTATATGATCTATACCTGTAGGGAACATAGTACATGATCTATACCTGTAGGGAACATGGTACATGATCTATACCTGTAGGGAACATAGTATATGATCTATACCTGTAGGGAACATAGTATATGATCTATACCTGTAGGGAACATAGTACATGATCTATACCTGTAGGGAACATAGTATATGATCTATACCTGTAGGGAACATAGTATATGATCTATACCTGTAGGGAACATAGTATATGATCTATACCTGTAGGGAACATAGTATATGATCTATACCTGTAGGGAACATAGTATATCATCTATACCTGTAGGGAACTCTATACCTGTAGGGAACATAGTATATGATCTATACCTGTAGGGAACATAGTATATGATCTATACCTGTAGGGAACTCTATACCTGTAGGGAACATAGTATATGATCTATACCTGTAGGGAACATAGTATATGATCTATACCTGTAGGGAACATGGTACATGATCTATACCTGTAGGGAACATAGTATATGATCTATACCTGTAGGGAACATAGTATATGATCTATACCTGTAGGGAACTCTATACCTGTAGGGAACATAGTATATGATCTATACCTGTAGGGAACATAGTACATGATCTATACCTGTAGGGAACATGGTACATGGTCTATACCTGTAGGGAACTCTATACCTGTAGGGAACATAGTATATGATCTATACCTGTAGGGAACATAGTACATGATCTATACCTGTAGGGAACATGGTACATGATCTATACCTGTAGGGAACATAGTATATCATCTATACCTGTAGGGAACTCTATACCTGTAGGGAACATAGTATATGATCTATACCTGTAGGGAACATAGTATATGATCTATACCTGTAGGGAACATAGTATATGATCTATACCTGTAGGGAACATAGTATATGATCTATACCTGTAGGGAACATAGTATATGATCTATACCTGTAGGGAACATAGTATATCATCTATACCTGTAGGGAACTCTATACCTGTAGGGAACATAGTATATGATCTATACCTGTAGGGAACATATTATATGATCTATACCTGTAGAGAACTCTATACCTGTAGGGAACATAGTATATGATCTATACCTGTAGGGAACATAGTATATGATCTATACCTGTAGGGAACATAGTATATGATCTATACCTGTAGGGAACTCTATACCTGTAGGGAACATAGTATATGATCTATACCTGTAGGGAACATAGTATATGATCTATACCTGTAGGGAACATAGTATATCATCTATACCTGTAGGGAACTCTATACCTGTAGGGAACATAGTATATGATCTATACCTGTAGGGTACATAGTATATGATCTATACCTGTAGGGAACATAGTATATCATCTATACCTGTAGGGAACTCTATACCTGTAGGGAACATAGTATATGATCTATACCTGTAGGGAACATAGTATATGATCTATACCTGTAGGGAACTCTATACCTGTAGGGAACATAGTATATGATCTATACCTGTAGGGAACATAGTATATGATCTATACCTGTAGGGAACATAGTATATGATCTATACCTGTAGGGAACATAGTATATGATCTATACCTGTAGGGAACATAGTATATCATCTATACCTGTAGGGAACTCTATACCTGTAGGGAACATAGTATATGATCTATACCTGTAGGGAACATAGTATATGATCTATACCTGTAGGGAACTCTATACCTGTAGGGTACATAGTATATGATCTATACCTGTAGGGAACATATTATATGATCTATACCTGTAGGGAACTCTATACCTGTAGGGAACATAGTATATGATCTATACCTGTAGGGAACATAGTATATGATCTATACCTGTAGGGAACTCTATACCTGTAGGGAACATAGTATATGATCTATACCTGTAGGGAACATAGTATATGATCTATACCTGTAGGGAACATAGTATATGATCTATACCTGTAGGGAACATAGTATATGATCTATACCTGTAGGGAACATAGTATATGATCTATACCTGTAGGGAACATAGTATATGATCTATACCTGTAGGGTACATAGTATATGATCTATACCTGTAGGGAACATAGTATATCATCTATACCTGTAGGGAACATAGTATATGATCTATACCTGTAGGGAACATAGTATATGATCTATACCTGTAGGGAACATAGTATATGATCTATACCTGTAGGGAACTCTATACCTGTAGGGAACATAGTATATGATCTATACCTGTAGGGAACATAGTATATGATCTATACCTGTAGGGAACTCTATACCTGTAGGGAACATAGTATATGATCTATACCTGTAGGGTACATAGTATATGATCTATACCTGTAGGGAACATAGTATATCATCTATACCTGTAGGGAACTCTATACCTGTAGGGAACATAGTATATGATCTATACCTGTAGGGAACATAGTATATGATCTATACCTGTAGGGAACATAGTATATGATCTATACCTGTAGGGAACATAGTATATGATCTATACCTGTAGGGAACATAGTATATGATCTATACCTGTAGGGAACATAGTACATGATCTATACCTGTAGGGAACATAGTACATGATCTATACCTGTAGGGAACATAGTACATGATCTATACCTGTAGGGAACATAGTATATGATCTATACCTGTAGGGAACATAGTATATGATCTATACCTGCAGGGAACATAGTACATGATCTATACCTGTAGGGAACATAGTACATGATCTATACCTGTAGGGAACATAGTATATGATCTATACCTGTAGGGAACATAGTATATGATCTATACCTGTAGGGAACTCTATACCTGTAGGGAACATAGTATATGATCTATACCTGTAGGGTACATAGTATATGATCTATACCTGTAGGGAACATAGTATATGATCTATACCTGTAGGGAACTCTATACCTGTAGGGAACATAGTATATGATCTATACCTGTAGGGAACATAGTACATGATCTATACCTGTAGGGAACATGGTACATGATCTATACCTGTAGGGAACATAGTATATGATCTATACCTGTAGGGAACATAGTATATGATCTATACCTGTAGGGAACATAGTACATGATCTATACCTGTAGGGAACATAGTATATCATCTATACCTGTAGGGAACATAGTATATCATCTATACCTGTAGGGAACTCTATACCTGTAGGGAACATATTATATGATCTATACCTGTAGGGAACATAGTATATGATCTATACCTGTAGGGAACATAGTATATGATCTATACCTGTAGGGAACTCTATACCTGTAGGGAACATAGTATATCATCTATACCTGTAGGGAACATAGTATATGATCTATACCTGTAGGGAACATAGTATATCATCTATACCTGTAGGGAACATAGTATATGATCTATACCTGTAGGGAACATAGTATATCATCTATACCTGTAGGGTACATAGTATATGATCTATACCTGTAGGGAACATATTATATGATCTATACCTGTAGGGAACTCTATACCTGTAGGGAACATAGTATATCATCTATACCTGTAGGGAACATAGTATATGATCTATACCTGTAGGGAACATAGTATATCATCTATACCTGTAGGGAACATAGTATATGATCTATACCTGTAGGGAACATGGTACATGATCTATACCTGTAGGGAACATAGTATATGATCTATACCTGTAGGGAACTCTATACCTGTAGGGAACATAGTACATGATCTATACCTGTAGGGAACATAGTATATGATCTATACCTGTAGGGAACATAGTATATGATCTATACCTGTAGGGAACATAGTATATGATCTATACCTGTAGGGAACTCTATACCTGTAGGGAACATAGTATATGATCTATACCTGTAGGGTACATAGTATATGATCTATACCTGTAGGGAACTCTATACCTGTAGGGAACATAGTATATGATCTATACCTGTAGGGAACTCTATACCTGTAGGGAACATAGTATATCATCTATACCTGTAGGGAACTCTATACCTGTAGGGAACATAGTATATGATCTATACTTGTAGGGAACATAGTATATGATCTATACCTGTAGGGAACATAGTATATGATCTATACCTGTAGGGAACATGGTACATGATCTATACCTGTAGCGAACATAGTATATGATCTATACCTGTAGGGAACATGGTACATGATCTATACCTGTAGGGAACATAGTATATGCTCTATACCTGTAGGGAACATAGTATATCATCTATACCTGTAGGGAACATAGTATATGCTCTATACCTGTAGGGAACATAGTATATCATCTATACCTGTAGGGAACATAGTATATGATCTATACCTGTAGGGAACATAGTATATGATCTATACCTGTAGGGAACTCTATACCTGTAGGGAACATAGTATATGATCTATACCTGTAGGGAACATAGTATATGATCTATACCTGTAGGGAACATAGTATATCATCTATACCTGTAGGGAACTCTATACCTGTAGGGAACATAGTATATGATCTATACCTGTAGGGAACATAGTATATGATCTATACCTGTAGGGAACTCTATACCTGTAGGGAACATAGTATATAATCTATACCTGTAGGGAACATAGTATATGATCTATACCTGTAGGGAACATAGTAAATGATCTATACCTGTAGGGAACATAGTATATCATCTATACCTGTAGGGAACATAGTACATGATCTATACCTGTAGGGAACATAGTATATCATCTATACCTGTAGGGAACTCTATACCTGTAGGGAACATAGTATATGATCTATACCTGTAGGGAACATAGTATATGATCTATACCTGTAGGGAACATAGTATATCATCTATACCTGTAGGGAACTCTATACCTGTAGGGAACATAGTATATGATCTATACCTGTAGGGAACATAGTATATGATCTATACCTGTAGGGAACTCTATACCTGTAGGGAACATAGTATATAATCTATACCTGTAGGGAACATAGTATATGATCTATACCTGTAGGGAACATAGTAAATGATCTATACCTGTAGGGAACATAGTATATCATCTATACCTGTAGGGAACATAGTACATGATCTATACCTGTAGGGAACATAGTATATCATCTATACCTGTAGGGAACTCTATACCTGTAGGGAACATAGTATATGATCTATACCTGTAGGGAACATAGTATATGATCTATACCTGTAGGGAACATAGTATATCATCTATACCTGTAGGGAACATAGTATATGATCTATACCTGTAGGGAACATAGTATATGATCTATACCTGTAGGGAACATAGTATATGATCTATACCTGTAGGGAACATAGTATATGATCTATACCTGTAGGGAACATAGTATATGATCTATACCTGTAGGGAACTCTATACCTGTAGGGAACATAGTATATGATCTATACCTGTAGGGAACATAGTATATGATCTATACCTGTAGGGAACTCTATACCTGTAGGGAACATAGTATATGATCTATACCTGTAGGGAACATAGTATATGATCTATACCTGTAGGGAACATAGTATATGATCTATACCTGTAGGGAACTCTATACCTGTAGGGAACATAGTATATGATCTATACCTGTAGGGAACATAGTATATGATCTATACCTGTAGGGAACATAGTAAATGATCTATACCTGTAGGGAACATAGTATATCATCTATACCTGTAGGGAACATAGTACATGATCTATACCTGTAGGGAACATAGTATATCATCTATACCTGTAGGGAACTCTATACCTGTAGGGAACATAGTATATGATCTATACCTGTAGGGAACATAGTATATGATCTATACCTGTAGGGAACATAGTATATCATCTATACCTGTAGGGAACATAGTATATGATCTATACCTGTAGGGAACATAGTATATGATCTATACCTGTAGGGAACATAGTATATGATCTATACCTGTAGGGAACTCTATACCTGTAGGGAACATAGTATATGATCTATACCTGTAGGGAACATAGTATATGATCTATACCTGTAGGGAACATAGTAAATGATCTATACCTGTAGGGAACATAGTATATCATCTATACCTGTAGGGAACATAGTACATGATCTATACCTGTAGGGAACATAGTATATCATCTATACCTGTAGGGAACTCTATACCTGTAGGGAACATAGTATATGATCTATACCTGTAGGGAACATAGTATATGATCTATACCTGTAGGGAACATAGTATATGATCTATACCTGTAGGGAACATAGTATATGATCTATACCTGTAGGGAACATAGTATATCATCTATACCTGTAGGGAACTCTATACCTGTAGGGAACATAGTATATGATCTATACCTGTAGGGAACATAGTATATGATCTATACCTGTAGGGAACATAGTAAATGATCTATACCTGTAGGGAACATAGTATATGATCTATACCTGTAGGGAACATAGTATATGATCTATACCTGTAGGGAACATAGTAAATGATCTATACTTGGCATGTAGGTTTCTCACTTACCGTTGGCTCTAATTGTGACATGGGGGTGAGGAATGGGCAGGGTATATGCAAATGAAATACTGTAGTATTTACTATAGTTGAAAAAAAAAGTGTTTTTGCAGACATTACTGTAGTATTTACCATTTTATTTAATGTCGAGAACGACAGAAATATATATATTTTTTTTTTTAGGGCCGATACCGATTCTGGAGGGTCAAGGAGGCCCCGCGGGCGATATTTTAGGCCGATTTTCAACGTCATTAAATGTGAAAATCTTTTATGACAACATTTCCCAGAGACAGCCTCGTTAATGTCTACATTTACAAACAATACATTTGACTTCGTTTTTTTTTCCTTTTTTATTATACCAATCTAACTACATCGTCACGTAAGGGTAATCGTTGAATATTTGAATGGTAGATCTCTTGATAAACCGGGTAAATGAAGATGTATCGTAGGCCTATCCACAGTACAGGTGAATCCATGTTCAATAGGAGAGTGTACATGCATTGAATTATTGACCGTGTTTTTGGTTTGATCTGCGGGAGTTTATCGATGCTACAGATGACAATGACAAGGTTAAGGTTAAGGTTAAGGTTAAGGTTTGATCTGCGGGAGTCTATCGATGCTACAGATGACAATGACAAGGTTAAGGTTAAGGTTAAGGTTTGATCTGCGGGAGTCTATCGATGCTACAGATGACAATGACAAGGTTAAGGTTAAGGTTAAGGTTAAGGTTTGATCTGCGGGAGTCTATCGATGCTACAGATGACAATGACAAGGTTAAGGTTAAGGTTAAGGTTTGATCTGCGGGAGTCTATCGATGCTACAGATGACAATGACAAGGTTAAGGTTAAGGTTAAGGTTTGATCTGCGGGAGTCTATCGATGCTACAGATGACAATGACAAGGTTAAGGTTAAGGTTAAGGTTTGATCTGCGGGAGTCTATCGATGCTACAGATGACAATGACAAGGTTAAGGTTAAGGTTAAGGTTTTGGTTTGATCTGCAGGAGTCTATCGATGCTACAGATGACAATGACAAGGTTAAGGTTAAGGTTAAGGTTTGATCTGCGGGAGTCTATCGATGCTACAGATGACAATGACAAGGTTAAGGTTAAGGTTAAGGTTTTGGTTTGATCTGCGGGAGTCTATCGATGCTACAGATGACAATGACAAGGTTAAGGTTAAGGTTAAGGTTTGATCTGCGGGAGTCTATCGATGCTACAGATGACAATGACAAGGTTAAGGTTAAGGTTAAGGTTTGATCTGCGGGAGTCTATCGATGCTACAGATGACAATGACAAGGTTAAGGTTAAGGTTAAGGTTTGATCTGCGGGAGTCTATCGATGCTACAGATGACAATGACAAGGTTAAGGTTAAGGTTAAGGTTTGATCTGCGGGAGTCTATCGATGCTACAGATGACAATGACAAGGTTAAGGTTAAGGTTAAGGTTTTGGTTTGATCTGCAGGAGTCTATCGATGCTACAGATGACAATGACAAGGTTAAGGTTAAGGTTAAGGTTTGATCTGCGGGAGTCTATCGATGCTACAGATGACAATGACAAGGTTAAGGTTAAGGTTAAGGTTTTGGTTTGATCTGCGGGAGTCTATCGATGCTACAGATGACAATGACAAGGTTAAGGTTAAGGTTAAGGTTTGATCTGCGGGAGTCTATCGATGCTACAGATGACAATGACAAGGTTAAGGTTAAGGTTAAGGTTTGATCTGCGGGAGTCTATCGATGCTACAGATGACAATGACAAGGTTAAGGTTAAGGTTAAGGTTTTGGTTTGATCTGCGGGAGTCTATCGATGCTACAGATGACAATGACAAGGTTAAGGTTAAGGTTAAGGTTTGATCTGCGGGAGTCTATCGATGCTACAGATGACAATGACAAGGTTAAGGTTAAGGTAAGGTTTGATCTGCGGGAGTCTATCGATGCTACAGATGACAATGACAAGGTTAAGGTTAAGGTTAAGGTTTGATCTGCGGGAGTCTATCGATGCTACAGATGACAATGACAAGGTTAAGGTTAAGGTTAAGGTTAAGGTTTGATCTGCGGGAGTCTATCGATGCTACAGATGACAATGACAAGGTTAAGGTTAAGGTTAAGGTTTGATCTGCGGGAGTCTATCGATGCTACAGATGACAATGACAAGGTTAAGGTTAAGGTTAAGGTTTGATCTGCGGGAGTCTATCGATGCTACAGATGACAATGACAAGGTTAAGGTTAAGGTTAAGGTTTTGGTTTGATCTGCAGGAGTCTATCGATGCTACAGATGACAATGACAAGGTTAAGGTTAAGGTTAAGGTTTGATCTGCGGGAGTCTATCGATGCTACAGATGACAATGACAAGGTTAAGGTTAAGGTTAAGGTTTTGGTTTGATCTGCGGGAGTCTATCGATGCTACAGATGACAATGACAAGGTTAAGGTTAAGGTTAAGGTTTGATCTGCGGGAGTCTATCGATGCTACAGATGACAATGACAAGGTTAAGGTTAAGGTTAAGGTTTGATCTGCGGGAGTCTATCGATGCTACAGATGACAATGACAAGGTTAAGGTTAAGGTTAAGGTTTGATCTGCGGGAGTCTATCGATGCTACAGATGACAATGACAAGGTTAAGGTTAAGGTTAAGGTTTGATCTGCGGGAGTCTATCGATGCTACAGATGACAATGACAAGGTTAAGGTTAAGGTTAAGGTTTGATCTGCGGGAGTCTATCGATGCTACAGATGACAATGACAAGGTTAAGGTTAAGGTTTGATCTGCGGGAGTCTATCGATGCTACAGATGACAATGACAAGGTTAAGGTTAAGGTTTGATCTGCGGGAGTCTATCGATGCTACAGATGACAATGACAAGGTTAAGGTTAAGGTTTGATCTGCGGGAGTCTATCGATGCTACAGATGACAATGACAAGGTTAAGGTTTGATCTGCGGGAGTCTATCGATGCTACAGATGACAATGACAAGGTTAAGGTTTGATCTGCGGGAGTCTATCGATGCTACAGATGACAATGACAAGGTTAAGGTTAAGGTTAAGGTTAAGGTTTGATCTGCGGGAGTCTATCGATGCTACAGATGACAATGACAAGGTTAAGGTTTGATCTGCGGGAGTCTATCGATGCTACAGATGACAATGACAAGGTTAAGGTTAAGGTTAAGGTTTGATCTGCGGGAGTCTATCGATGCTACAGATGACAATGACAAGGTTAAGGTTAAGGTTAAGGTTTGATCTGCGGGAGTCTATCGATGCTACAGATGACAATGACAAGGTTAAGGTTTGATCTGCGGGAGTCTATCGATGCTACAGATGACAATGACAAGGTTAAGGTTTGATCTGCGGGAGTCTATCGATGCTACAGATGACAATGACAAGGTTAAGGTTTGATCTGCGGGAGTCTATCGATGCTACAGATGACAATGACAAGGTTAAGGTTAAGGTTAAGGTTTGATCTGCGGGAGTCTATCGATGCTACAGATGACAATGACAAGGTTAAGGTTTGATCTGCGGGAGTCTATCGATGCTACAGATGACAATGACAAGGTTAAGGTTAAGGTTAAGGTTAAGGTTTGATCTGCGGGAGTCTATCGATGCTACAGATGACAATGACAAGGTTAAGGTTAAGGTTAAGGTTTGATCTGCGGGAGTCTATCGATGCTACAGATGACAATGACAAGGTTAAGGTTAAGGTTAAGGTTTGATCTGCGGGAGTCTATCGATGCTACAGATGACAATGACAAGGTTAAGGTTTGATCTGCGGGAGTCTATCGATGCTACAGATGACAATGACAAGGTTAAGGTTTGATCTGCGGGAGTCTATCGATGCTACAGATGACAATGACAAGGTTAAGGTTTGATCTGCGGGAGTCTATCGATGCTACAGATGACAATGACAAGGTTAAGGTTAAGGTTAAGGTTTGATCTGCGGGAGTCTATCGATGCTACAGATGACAATGACAAGGTTAAGGTTAAGGTTAAGGTTTGATCTGCGGGAGTCTATCGATGCTACAGATGACAATGACAAGGTTAAGGTTAAGGTTAAGGTTAAGGTTTGATCTGCGGGAGTCTATCGATGCTACAGATGACAATGACAAGGTTAAGGTTAAGGTTAAGGTTTGATCTGCGGGAGTCTATCGATGCTACAGATGACAATGACAAGGTTAAGGTTTGATCTGCGGGAGTCTATCGATGCTACAGATGACAATGACAAGGTTAAGGTTTGATCTGCGGGAGTCTATCGATGCTACAGATGACAATGACAAGGTTTTGGTTTGATCTGCGGGAGTCTATCGATGCTACAGATGACAATGACAAGGTTAAGGTTTGATCTGCGGGAGTCTATCGATGCTACAGATGACAATGACAAGGTTAAGGTTTGATCTGCGGGAGTCTATCGATGCTACAGATGACAATGACAAGGTTAAGGTTTGATCTGCGGGAGTCTATCGATGCTACAGATGACAATGACAAGGTTAAGGTTAAGGTTAAGGTTTGATCTGCGGGAGTCTATCGATGCTACAGATGACAATGACAAGGTTAAGGTTAAGGTTAAGGTTTGATCTGCGGGAGTCTATCGATGCTACAGATGACAATGACAAGGTTAAGGTTTGATCTGCGGGAGTCTATCGATGCTACAGATGACAATGACAAGGTTAAGGTTTGATCTACGGGAGTCTATCGATGCTACAGATGACAATGACAAGGTTAAGGTTTGATCTGCGGGAGTCTATCGATGCTACAGATGACAATGACAAGGTTAAGGTTTGATCTGCGGGAGTCTATCGATGCTACAGATGACAATGACAAGGTTAAGGTTTGATCTGCGGGAGTCTATCGATGCTACAGATGACAATGACAAGGTTAAGGTTTGATCTGCGGGAGTCTATCGATGCTACAGATGACAATGACAAGGTTAAGGTTTGATCTGCGGGAGTCTATCGATGCTACAGATGACAATGACAAGGTTAAGGTTTGATCTGCGGGAGTCTATCGATGCTACAGATGACAATGACAAGGTTAAGGTTTGATCTGCGGGAGTCTATCGATGCTACAGATGACAATGACAAGGTTAAGGTTTGATCTGCGGGAGTCTATCGATGCTACAGATGACAATGACAAGGTTAAGGTTTGATCTGCGGGAGTCTATCGATGCTACAGATGACAATGACAAGGTTAAGGTTTGATCTGCGGGAGTCTATCGATGCTACAGATGACAATGACAAGGTTAAGGTTTGATCTGCGGGAGTCTATCGATGCTACAGATGACAATGACAAGGTTAAGGTTTGATCTGCGGGAGTCTATCGATGCTACAGATGACAATGACAAGGTTAAGGTTTGATCTGCGGGAGTCTATCGATGCTACAGATGACAATGACAAGGTTAAGGTTAAGGTTAAGGTTTGATCTGCGGGAGTCTATCGATGCTACAGATGACAATGACAAGGTTAAGGTTTGATCTGCGGGAGTCTATCGATGCTACAGATGACAATGACAAGGTTAAGGTTTGATCTGCGGGAGTCTATCGATGCTACAGATGACAATGACAAGGTTAAGGTTTGATCTGCGGGAGTCTATCGATGCTACAGATGACAATGACAAGGTTAAGGTTTGATCTGCGGGAGTCTATCGATGCTACAGATGACAATGACAAGGTTAAGGTTTGATCTGCGGGAGTCTATCGATGCTACAGATGACAATGACAAGGTTAAGGTTTGATCTGCGGGAGTCTATCGATGCTACAGATGACAATGACAAGGTTAAGGTTTGATCTGCGGGAGTCTATCGATGCTACAGATGACAATGACAAGGTTAAGGTTTGATCTGCGGGAGTCTATCGATGCTACAGATGACAATGACAAGGTTAAGGTTTGATCTGCGGGAGTCTATCGATGCTACAGATGACAATGACAAGGTTAAGGTTTGATCTGCGGGAGTCTATCGATGCTACAGATGACAATGACAAGGTTAAGGTTTGATCTGCGGGAGTCTATCGATGCTACAGATGACAATGACAAGGTTAAGGTTTGATCTGCGGGAGTCTATCGATGCTACAGATGACAATCTGTTTTCCTTTTTTTTGTTTGTCGGACTTAATCTACTCATCAACAACATTTGCATAGAAGCTTCACTCCAGCTGGTCACTCGAATATGGAAGGACATCGTTATAGGCACTGCTGTTAGTTCGACAATAGACAAACAATAACGTCTATTCAATGCAAATGATTCCAACGTAACGTCATGATTTGTGATTAGTGACAATTGTTTTGTTTTTTTTCTCTCTCTCTCTCTCTCCAGCTGTCAGGACCCATCTCTCTAAAACAACTCAGTTTGCCAGGAAGAAATGTTGAAATAACTTGATTGGCTTGTTCCGCTCTCTGTCAAGAAAAAAGGGGGGCGGGTTGTAAAAATGACCCTACTGCTACGATTGGATAGAACACCGGATGTAACTCCGCTCCCTTTCTCGTCTCATCACGTCTCTCTTATCACCTGCTGATGTTTACTGCTATTATTTCAACTAACTCGACGGCGATGATATTAGCTACAAAACCGTAAAATGTGCAAAATATCTAACAAGGAGAGCGGGGGGTGTACTATGAAACTACGATGCACGTTTGTGTCTGAATGACTGAAATCTGCCCATAGTTTTTAGAAGTGAGAAAGGACACACGCGCTGATCTACACACGTTTTTTTTGTTCCATAGTCATGCAGGATAATTTCTTAGGTAGCTAAAACCTTCTGACAAACTTTTATTCAGACATTTAAATAAAAAAATAAAAACGTCCTTATTTCCTTATTATGAAGACATGATCTAATCCATGTACGGACGGGACGCTGCTTGCTGCTGATTTTGCCAGCTAGACATTCCTCAGCATGGTGCCCGTTGGCTCAGGCGGTGAGCGGCGGCTGGCATAGCAGCAGTTTTCACTATGCAGATGGCCGATCGGCAAAAGCCCACAGAGAAGGGCCGATAGACACACAACAATAAAAATGGCTAATATCGTCCCAATATATCAGATCGGACGATTATCGGTCGTTCTCTATTCCACGGTATACTACAACATTCTGTAGTAAGTACTACACATGATCCAGGGATACTACAGGGTGTAGTATAGTATTCTACAGTTTACTACAGAATTCTAGAGTAAATACTGTAGTATTCTCTAGGGAACTGTAGTATTTCTTCATGTGGGATCTCCAGTCAAATTATTTGTATGTCCTGGTTGTATCTGACCTGGTTGTATCTGACCTGGTTATATCTGTCCTGGTTGTATCTGTCCTGGTTGTATCTGTCCTGGTTGTATCTGACCTGGTTGTCTGACCTGGTTGTATCTGACCTGGTTGTATCTGTCTTGGTTGTATCTCTCCTGGTTGTATCTGACCTGGATGTATCTGTCCTGGTTATATCTGACCTGGTTGTATCTGACCTGGATGTATCTGACCTGGTTATATCTGTCCTGGTTGTATCTGACCTGGATGTATCTGACCTGGTTGTATCTGACCTGGTTGTATCTGACCTGGTTGTATCTGACCTGGTTGTATCTGTCCTGGTTGTATCTGACCTGGTTGTATCTGACCTGGTTGTATCTGACCTGGTTGTATCTGACCTGGTTGTATCTGTCCTGGTTGTATCTGACCTGGTTGTATCTGACCTGGTTGTATCTGACCTGGTTGTATCTGACCTGGTTGTATCTGTCCTGGTTGTATCTGACCTGGTTGTATCTGACCTGGTTGTATCTGACCTGGTTGTATCTGACCTGGTTGTATCTGTCCTGGTTGTATCTGACCTGGTTGTATCTGTCCTGGTTGTATCTGACCTGGTTGTATCTGACCTGGTTGTATCTGACCTGGTTGTATATGTCCTGGTTGTATCTGTCCTGGTTGTATCTGATCTGGTTGTATCTGTCCTGGTTGTATCTGTCCTGGTTATATCTGACCTGGTTGTATCTGTCCTGGTTGTATCTGACCTGAATGTATCTGTCCTGGTTGTATCTGTCCTGAATGTATCTGTCCTGGTTGTATCTGTCCTGGTTGTATCTGACCTGGTTGTATCTGTCCTGGTTGTATCTGTCCTGGTTGTATCTGACCTGGTTGTATCTCTCCTGGTTGTCTCTCTCCTGGTTGTATCTGACCTGGTTGTATCTTTCCTGGTTGTATCTGACCTTTATGTATCTGACCTGGATGTATCTGACCTGGTTGTGTCTGACCTGGTTGTATCTCTCCTGGTTGTATCTATCCTGGTTGTATCTTTCCTGGTTGTATCTGACCTGGATGTATCTGACCTGGTTGTATCTGACCTGGTTGTATCTGTCCTGGTTGTATCTGTCCTGGTTGTATCTGACCTGGTTGTATCTCTCCTGGTTGTATCTATCCTGGTTGTATCTGACCTGGTTGTATCTTTCCTGGTTGTATCTGACCTGGATGTATCTGACCTGGTTGTATCTGACCTGGTTGTATCTGTCCTGGTTGTACCTGTCCTGGTTGTGTCTGACCTGGTTGCATCTGACCCTGGATGTATCTGACCTGGTTGTATCTGACCTGGTTGTACCTGTCCTGAATGTATCTGTCCTGGTTGTATCTGACCCTGAATGTATCTGACCTGGTTGTATCTGACCTGGTTGTATCTGTCCTGGTTGTATCTGTCCTGGTTGTATCTGTCCTGGTTGTATCTGACCTGGTTGCATCTGACTTGGTTGTATCTGACCTGGTTGTATCTGACCTGGATGTATCTGACCTGGTTGTATCTGACCTGGTTGTATCTGTCCTGGTTGTATCTGACCTGGTTGTATCTGACCTGGTTGTATCTGACCTGGTTGTATCTGACTTGGATGTATCTGACCTGGTTGTATCTGACCTGGTTGTATCTTTCCTGGTTGTATCTGACCTTTATGTATCTGACCTGGATGTATCTGACCTGGTTGTGTCTGACCTGGTTGTATCTGACCCTGAATGTATCTGACCTGGTTGTATCTGTCCTGGTTGTATCTGTCCTGAATGTATCTGTCCTGGTTGTATCTGACCTGGTTGTATCTGACCTGGTTGTATCTGACCTGGTTGTATCTGACCTGGTTGTATCTATCCTGGTTGTATCTGACCTGGTTGTATCTTTCCTGGTTGTATCTGACCTGGATGTATCTGACCTGGTTGTATCTGACCTGGTTGTATCTGTCCTGGTTGTATCTGTCCTGGTTGTATCTGACCTGGTTGTATCTCTCCTGGTTGTATCTATCCTGGTTGTATCTGACCTGGTTGTATCTTTCCTGGTTGTATCTGACCTGGATGTATCTGACCTGGTTGTATCTGACCTGGTTGTATCTGTCCTGGTTGTACCTGTCCTGGTTGTGTCTGACCTGGTTGCATCTGACCCTGGATGTATCTGACCTGGTTGTATCTGACCTGGTTGTACCTGTCCTGAATGTATCTGTCCTGGTTGTATCTGACCCTGAATGTATCTGACCTGGTTGTATCTGACCTGGTTGTATATGTCCTGGTTGTATCTGTCCTGGTTGTATCTGTCCTGGTTGTATCTGACCTGGTTGTATCTGACCTGGTTGTATCTGACTTGGATGTATCTGACCTGGTTGTATCTGACCTGGTTGTATCTGACCTGGTTATATATGTCCTGGTTATATCTGACCTGGTTGTACCTGTCCTGGTTGTGTCTTGGAAAACTACCCATAGTGTCGTAGTTGTTTTAGTTGAAATATGACCTTTAACTTCATTACAACATGGTTTGAAATAAAATGAATTAAATTTTTATTGGTCACATGGTTAGCAGATGTTATTGGTGACATGGTTAGCAGATGTTATTGGTCACATGGTTAGCAGATGTTATTGGTCACATGGTTAGTAGATGTTATTGGTCACATGGTTAGCAGATGTTATTGGTCACATGGTTAGCAGATGTTATTGGTCACATGGTTAGCAGATGTTATTGGTCACATGGTTAGCAGATGTTATTGGTCACGTGGTTAGCAGATGTTAATGGTCACATGGTTAGCAGATGTTATTGGTCACATGGTTAGCAGATGTTATTGGTCACATGGTTAGCAGATGTTATTGGTCACATGGTTAGCAGATGTTAATGGTCACATGGTTAGCAGATGTTATTGGTCACATGGTTAGCAGATGTTATTGGTCACATGGTTAGCAGATGTTAATGGTCACATGGTTAGCAGATGTTAATGGTCACATGGTTAGCAGATGTTATTGGTCACATGGTTAGCAGATGTTATTGGTCACATGGTTAGCAGATGTTATTGGTCACATGGTTAGCAGATGTTATTGGTCACATGGTTAGCAGATGTTATTGGTCACATGGTTAGCAGATGTTATTGGTCACATGGTTAGCAGATGTTATTGGTCACATGGTTAGCAGATGTTATTGGTCACATGGTTAGCAGATGTTAATGGTCACATGGTTAGCAGATGTTAATGGTCACATGGTTAGCAGATGTTAATGGTCACATGGTTAGCAGATGTTAATGGTCACATGGTTAGCAGATGTTATTGGTCACATGGTTAGCAGATGTTAATGGTCACATGGTTAGCAGATGTTAATGGTCACATGGTTAGCAGATGTTAATGCTTGTGCTTCTAGTTCCCACAGTGCAGTAATATCTAACGAGTATCCTAACAATTCCCCAACAACTACCTAATACACACACATCTAAACTAATATAAGAATATGTACATATAAATATATGGATGAGCGATGACCGAGCAGCATAGGCTAAGATGGTATAAAATACAGTATATACATATGAGATGAGTAATACATAGACTAAGATACAGTAGAATAGTATAGAATACAGTAGATACATATGAGATGAGTTATGTAAGATATGTAAACATGATATAAAGTGACTAGTGATCCATTTGTTAAAAAGTGGCCAATGATTTTGAGTCTGTATGTTGGCAGCAGCCTCTCAATGTTAGTGATGGCTGTTTAACAGTCTGATGGCCTTGAGATAGCAGCTGTTTAACAGTCTCTCGGTCCCAGCTTGATGCACAGTAGAAACACTGTGTAACTATGGTATTATTACCATAATTATTACCGTAACTATGTAAATATGGTAAACAAAGATTTTCTCTGAACCTCATGATTGGCAGGTTCAGAAATAACAGAATAATGTGGGCGGAGACCGGTTGAAAACGTCACAGGTTGACAGCCAATCGGACACATGATTCTTCCTGGATATTCAAATTAGCTACTGACTCATTGGCTGTGTTTCTCCATGGAGGCAGATAGTAGTTTGAGGTGGGGGGGTTAACAGAGTGGTATTAATACTAGAGACAGATAACAGTTTGAGGTGGGGGGGTTAA
This sequence comes from Oncorhynchus mykiss, assembly GCF_013265735.2. Classification (NCBI taxonomy): domain Eukaryota; kingdom Metazoa; phylum Chordata; class Actinopteri; order Salmoniformes; family Salmonidae; genus Oncorhynchus; species Oncorhynchus mykiss. The sequence goes on from NW_023493680.1 coordinate 174,617, forward strand.
CAGAGTGGTATTAATACTAGAGACAGATAACAGTTTGAGGTGGGGGGGGGGTGTAACAGGGAGGGACGGAAACTTTAACAACTTGAAACTAGCGATGGAGACAGAAAGAATGTTCAGGATATATATATATATATATATATATATATATATACACACACACACACACACACACACACACACACACACAGCAGAATGAGGCCATTGCGTATCCAGCGAGACAGAGAGGTCCCAGAGAGAGAGAGGAGGAGTGTAAACCAGGTCAGTCATTTAAACCAACTTTAATTAAAGGGGATAATGTTTAAACACCAGGGTCAGTCTTTTTAACGATAAGACTGACCCTGGACCCCCCTGATAGGAACTGTAATTACTGTAGGGGCCACACTGAAATGCTCCCCCGCCCCTGATAGGAACTGTAATTACTGTAGGGGCCACGCTGAAATGCTCCCCCGCCCCTGATAGGAACTGTAATTACTGTAGGGGCCACGCTGAAATGCTCCCCCCCCTGATAGGAACTGTAATTACTGTAGGGGCCCGCTGAAATGCTCCCCCCCCTGATAGAAACTGTAATTACTGTAGGGGCCACGCTGAAATGCTCCCCGCCCCTGATAGGAACTGTAATTACTGTAGGGGCCACGCTGAAATGCTCCCCCCCCTGATAGGAACTGTAATTACTGTAGGGGCCACGCTGAAATGCCCCCCCCCCCCCCCCCCCCCCGGTCGTCAAGGTGACTTTAGAACGGAATAAAGTAGAGATTAACAAATTAATTGTATTTTTATTTTCCTTTTCTCTCCTGCTCCTTTTGGTCAAGGTTAGGAGTACTATAGAGGAAGGGTTAAGGTTAGGAGTACTATAGAGGAAGGGTTAAGGTTAGGAGTACTATAGAGGAAGGGTTAAGGTTAGGAGTACTATAGAGGAAGGGTTAAGGTTAGGAGTACTATAGAGGAAGGGTTAAGGTTAGGACTACTATAGAGGAAGGTTAGGAGTACTATAGAGGAAGGGTTAAGGTTAGGAGTACTATAGAGGAAGGGTTAAGGTTAGGAGTACTATAGAGGAAGGGTTAAGGTTAGGAGTACTATAGAGGAAGGGTTAAGGTTAGGAGTACTATAGAGGAAGGGTTAAGGTTAGGAGTACTATAGAGGAAGGGTTAAGGTTAGGAGTACTATAGAGGAAGGGTTAAGGTTAGGAGTACTATAGAGGAAGGGTTAAGGTTAGGACTACTATAGAGGAAGGTTAGGAGTACTATAGAGGAAGGGTTAAGGTTAGGAGTACTATAGAGGAAGGGTTAAGGTTAGGAGTACTATAGAGGAAGGGTTAAGGTTAGGACTACTATAGAGGAAGGTTAGGAGTACTATAGAGGAAGGGTTAAGGTTAGGAGTACTATAGAGGAAGGGTTAAGGTTAGGAGTACTATAGAGGAAGGGTTAAGGTTAGGAGTACTATAGAGGAAGGGTTAAGGTTAGGAGTACTATAGAGGAAGGGTTAAGGTTAGGAGTACTATAGAGGAAGGGTTAAGGTTAGGACTACTATAGAGGAAGGTTAGGAGTACTATAGAGGAAGGGTTAAGGTTAGGAGTACTATAGAGGAAGGGTTAAGGTTAGGAGTACTATAGAGGAAGGGTTAAGGTTAGGAGTACTATAGAGGAAGGGTTAAGGTTAGGAGTACTATAGAGGAAGGTTAGGAGTACTATAGAGGAAGGTTAGGAGTACTATAGAGGAAGAGATGTTGTGTGTGTGTGTGTGTGTGTGTGTGTGTGTGTGTGTGTGTCCCAGCTACTCAATGCTCTAGTTCTACTGGTAGCGTTAAGAGGCCCATTTTTTTTTATTTTATAGCTTCTACAGAACACCAGGACAGGAGGTAAAAATAGGAGAGAGAGGGAGGAAGGGAAGATGTTTGAGGACATGGAGGAGTGTGTATCTGAGGGAGAGAAAGAGAGAGAGAAAGGACATTTGTGTGTGTTGATTAGTGTGTGTGTGTGTGTGTCTTGCTGCGGTAGAGAGGAGGGAGGAGAAGATGGATGAGGGAAGGAGGAAGGGACAGTTTTTCAGGGTCGGAGTTGACAGATGAGGCTGTCAAGTTTTAGTGTGTGTGTGTGTTTATATATGTGTGTGTGTGTGTTTGAAAGCTCTAGAGACCTCCCTAGCAGTTAGGTCAGCTATCCCAGAGGGCCGAGGGAGAGAAACAGGTTTTTACCTGCAGAGTCTGTTCTGTACCTGAACAGGTGAACCAAGAGGACACCTTAGTCCCTTTTAAGAACCACTACCAGACCTCTGTACTGGGTTAATACCAGACCTCTGTACTGGGTCAGTACCAGACCTCTGTACTGGGTCAATACCAGACCTCTGTACTGGGTTAATACCAGACCTCTGTACCTGAACAGGTGAAACAAGAGGACACCTTTGTCCCTTTTAAGAACCACTACCAGACCTCTGTACTGGGTTAATACCAGACCTCTACTGGGTCAATACCAGACCACTGTACTGGGTTAATACCAGACCTCTGTACTGGGTCAATACCAGACCTCTGTACTGGGTTAATACCAGACCTCTGTACTGGGGCAATACCAGACCTCTGTACTGGGTCAATACCAGACCTCTGTACTGGGTTAATACCAGACCTCTACCTGGTAAATACCAGACCACTGTACTGGGTTAATACCAGACCTCTACTGGGTCAATACCAGACCTCTGTACTGGGTTAATACCAGACCTCTACTGGGTCAATACCAGACCTCTGTACTGGGTTAATACCAGACCTCTGTACTGGGTTAATACCAGGCCTCTGTACTGGGTTAATACCAGACCTCTACTGGGTTAATACCAGACCTCTGTACTGGGTTAATACCAGACCTCTGTACTGGGTTAGAGAATGTAACCTTATCAGAATG
>NW_023493680.1:182500-190000 GCF_013265735.2 Oncorhynchus mykiss
TTGAGGAGACTAATGAATGGTGAGGAGACTAATGAATGGTGAGGAGACTAATGAATGATGTCACAATGGTGTGTCTGTTGAACAAGTTGAGGAGACTAATGAATGATGTCACAATGGTGTGGCCGTTGAACAAGTTGAGGAGACTAATGAATGATGTCACAATGGTGTGGCTGTTGAACAAGTTGAGGAGACTAATGAATGGTGAGGCTGTTGAACAAGTTGAGGAGACTAATGAATGGTGTGGCTGTTGAACAAGTTGAGGAGACTAATGAATGGTGTGGCTGTTGAACAAGTTGAGGAGACTAATGAATGGTGAGGAGACTAATGAATGGTGTGGCTGTTGAACAAGTTGAGGAGACTAATGAATGGTGTGGCTGTTGAACAAGTTGAGGAGACTAATGAATGGTGTGGCTGTTGAACAAGTTGAGGAGACTAATGAATGGTGTGGCTGTTGAACAAGTTGAGGAGACTAATGAATGGTGAGGAGACTAATGAATGGTGTGGCTGTTGAACAAGTTGAGGAGACTAATGAATGGTGTGGCTGTTAAACAAGTTGAGGAGACTAATGAATGGTGTGACTGTTGAACAAGTTGAGGAGACTAATGAATGGGGTGGTTGTTGAACAAGTTGAGGAGACTAATGAATGGTGTGGCTGTTGAACAAGTTGAGGAGACTAATGAATGGTGTGGCTGTTGAACAAGTTGAGGAGACTAATGAATGATGTGGCTGTTAAACAAGTTGAGGAGACTAATGAATGGTGAGGAGACTAATGAATGGTGTGGCTGTTGAACAAGTTGAGGAGACTAATGAATGGTGAGGAGACTAATGAATGGTGTGGCTGTTGAACAAGTTGAGGAGACTAATGAATGGTGTGGCTGTTGAACAAGTTGAGGAGACTAATGAATGGTGAGGAGACTAATGAATGGTGTGGCTGTTGAACAAGTTGAGGAGACTAATGAATGGTGTGGCTGTTGAACAAGTTGAGGAGACTAATGAATGGTGTGGCTGTTAAACAAGTTGAGGAGACTAATGAATGGTGTGGCTGTTAAACAAGTTGAGGAGACTAATGCATGGTGTGGCTGTTGAACAAGTTGAGGAGACTAATGAATGGTGTGGTTGTTGAACAAGTTGAGGAGACTAATGAATGGTGAGGAGACTAATGAATGGTGAGGAGACTAATGAATGGTGTGGTTGTTGAACAAGTTGAGGAGACTAATGAATGGTGTGGCTGTTGAACAAGTTGAGGAGACTAATGAATGGTGAGGAGACTAATGAATGGTGTGGCTGTTAAACAAGTTGAGGAGACTAATGAATGGTGAGGAGACTAATGAATGGTGTGGCTGTTGATGAGACTAATGGCTGTTGAACTAGTTGAACAGACTAATGAATGGTGTGGTTGTTGAACAAGTTGAGGAGACTAAATTACTTGGCGTTACCTTAGATTGTAAACTGACATGGTCAAAACATATAGATTTCAAGGGTTGTAAAGATGGGGTGAGGTCTGTCTGTAATACAGAGATGGGGAGAGGTCTGTCTGTAATAAAGAGATGGGGAGAGGTCTGTCTGTAATATAGAGATGGGGAGAGGTCTGTCTGTAATAAAGAGATGGGGAGAGGTCTGTAATAAAGAGATGGGGAGAGGTCTGTCTGTAATATAGAGAAGGGGAGAGGTCTGTCTGTAATAAAGAGATGGGGAGAGGTCTGTCTGTAATATAGAGATGGGGAGAGGTATGTCTGTAATAAAGAGATGGGGAGAGGTCTGTCTGTAATATAGAGATGGGGAGAGGTCTGTCTGTAATAAAGAGATGGGGAGAGGTCTGTCTGTAATGAAGAGATGGGGAGAGGTCTGTCTGTAATAAAGAGATGGGGAGAGGAGATGGGGAGAGGTCTGTCTGTAATAAAGAGATTAGAGGTCTGTCTGTAATAAAGAGATGAGGAGAGGTCTGTCTGTAATATAGAGATGGGGAGAGGTCTGTCTGTAATATAGAGATGGGGAGAGGTCTGTGTAATAAAGAGATGAGGAGAGGTCTGTCTGTAATATAGAGATGGGGAGAGGTCTGTCTGTAATATAGAGATGGGGAGAGGTCTGTCTGTAATAAAGAGATGGGGAGAGGTCTGTCTGTAATATAGAGATGGGGAGAGGTCTGTCTGTAATAAAGAGATTAGAGGTCTGTCTGTAATAAAGAGATGAGGAGAGGTCTGTCTGTAATATAGAGATGGGGAGAGGTCTAGCCGTAATAAAGAGATGAGGAGAGGTCTGTCTGTAATAAAGAGATTAGAGGTCTGTCTGTAATATAGAGATGGGGAGAGGTCTGTCCGTAATAAAGAGATGAGGAGAGGTCTGTCCGTAATAAAGAGATTAGAGGTCTGTCTGTAATAAAGAGATGGGGAGAGGTCTGTCTGTAATAAAGAGATGAGGAGAGGTCTGTCTGTAATAAAGAGATGGGGAGAGGTCTGTCTGTAATATAGAGATGGGGAGAGGTCTGTCTGTAATAAAGAGATTAGAGGTCTGTCTGTAATAAAGAGATGAGGAGAGGTCTGTCTGTAATATAGAGATGGGGAGAGGTCTAGCCGTAATAAAGAGATGAGGAGAGGTCTGTCTGTAATAAAGAGATTAGAGGTCTGTCTGTAATATAGAGATGGGGAGAGGTCTGTCCGTAATAAAGAGATGAGGAGAGGTCTGTCCGTAATAAAGAGATGAGGAGAGGTCTGTCTGTAATAAAGAGATGGGGAGAGGTCTGTCTGTAATAAAGAGATGAGGAGAGGTCTGTCTGTAATAAAGAGATGGGGAGAGGAGATGGGGAGAGGTCTGTCTGTAATAAAGAGATGAGGAGAGGTCTGTCTGTAATAAAGAGATGAGGAGAGGTCTGTCTGTAATAAAGAGATGAGGAGAGGTCTGTCTGTAATAAAGAGATGAGGAGAGGTCTGTCTGTAATATAGAGATGAGGAGAGGTCTGTCTGTAATAAAGAGATGCTCTGCTTTTTTAACACCACACTCCACAAGTCCTCTAGTTTTATCACATCTTGATTATTGTCCAGTCGTAGTCAAGTGCTATAAAGAAAGACCTAGTTGAGCTGCAGCTGGTCCAGAACAGAGCGGCACGTCTTGCTCTTCATTGTAATCAGAGGGCTGATATTAATAATATGCTACCAGTCTCTCTTGGTTAAGAGGAGGAGAGACTGACTGCATCACTTCTTCTGTTTATAATGAACATTCATGTGTTGAATATCCCAAACTTCCACACAGCTCTGACACACACACTTACCCCACCAGACATGCCACCAGGGGTCTTTTCACCATCCCCAAATCCAGAACAAATCCAAGATAAACGTACAGTATTATATAGAGCCCTTATTGCATGGAACTTTCCTCCATCTCATATTGATCAAATAAACAGTAAACCTGGTTTCAGAAAACAGATGAAGCAACACCTCACGGCACAACGTCTCTCCCCTGTTGGACCTACAGTAGATCGTTTGTGTGTATTGATATGTAGGCTGCATGTGCCTTTAAAACGGTATGTAGTTCTGTCCTTGAGCTGTTCTTGTCTATTGATGTTCTGTATTGTGTTACATGTTTCCTGTTTTGTGTGGAGACGAGGACGAGTGGCTGCTGCTTTCAGGATCCTATTCAAATACCAATGAATAGGTAGAGATACCTGCACACACACACACACACACACACACACACACACACACACACACACACACACACACACACACGCGCACACACATGCACACACACACACACACGCGCGCGCACACATGCATGCACACACACACACACGCGCGCACACATGCACACACACACACACACACACACACACGCACACACACATACACACACACGCTGTAAAGCCAATAGGGGATTCTTTGGTCGTCATGCAGCTCTCCCTAACCCCCCTGGTCCCATCCTGCAGCTCTCCTTAACCCCCCTGGTCCCATCCTGCAGCTCTCCCTACCCCCCTGGTCCCATCCTGCAGCTCTCCCTACCCCCCCTGGTCCCATCCTGCAGCTCTCCCTACCCCCCTAGTCCCATCATGCAGCTCTCCCTAACCCCCCTGGTCCCATCATGCAGCTCTCCTTAACCCCCCTGGTCCCATCCTGCAGCTCTCCCTAACCCCCTGGTCCCATCCTGCAGCTCTCCCTAACCCCCCTGGTCCCATCCTGCAGCTCTCCTTAACCCCCCTGGTCCCATCCTGCAGCTCTCCCTAACCCCCCTGGTCCCATCCTGCAGCTCTCCCTAACCCCCTGGTCCCATCCTGCAGCTCTCCCTACCCCCCTGGTCCCATCCTGCAGCTCTCCCTAACCCCCCGGCCCCATCCTGCAGCTCTCCCTAACCCCCTGGTCCCATCATGCAGCTCTCCCTAACCTCCTGGTCCCATCATGCAGCTCTCCCTAACCCCCCTGCAGCTCTCCCTACCCCCCCTGGTCCCACCCTGCAGCTCTCCCCAACCCCCTGGTCCCATCATGCAGCTCTCCCTAACCCCCCTGCAGCTCTCCCTAACCGCCCTGGTCCCACCCTGCAGCTCTCCCCAACCCCCTGGTCCCATCATGCAGCTCTCCCTAACCCCCCTGCAGCTCTCCCTAACCGCCCTGGTCCCACCCTGCAGCTCTCCCCAACCCCCTGGTCCCATCATGCAGCTCTCCCTAACCCCCCTGCAGCTCTCCCTAACCGCCCTGGTCCCACCCTGCAGCTCTCTCTACCCCCCCCCCCCCCCCCCCGGTGTGTGTGTGTGTGTGTGAATAGAATGGGCTGAGACACATTGAGGAAAAAGAGGGTTGTCGCAGGGCAGGGAGGATGTAGGTGCTTTATAAAGACAACTAAGAGACACACTCCTCTAGTCCTCCAGTCTTTAAGTGGGTCAACCCCTCCATCTCTCTTTTATCAGTGATTATGATCCCTCCTTTAAATAATGAAGTTAATTCCATTCCCTCAGCAGGGCACAGAGATGACAGGAGAATAGAGACATGAGATGGAGGGAGGAGATGGAGGGATGAGACAGATGTAGGGAGGCTAGAGGGAGGAGATGGAGAGATAAGATGTAGGGAGGCTAGAGGGAGGAGATGGAGAGATAAGATGTAGGGATGAGATAGAGGGATGAGACAGAGGGAGGGAGATGATGGGAGGAGATGGAGGGAAGGAGGATAGAGGGAGGAGATGGAGGGATGAGATGGAGGGATGAGATGGAGGGATGAGATGGAGGGAAGGAGGATGGAGGGAGGAGATGGAGGGATGAGATGGAGGGAAGGAGGACAGAGGGAGGAGATGGAGGGATGAGACGGAGGGAAGGAGCAAAGAGGGATGAGATGTGTCTTTCTCTCTCTCTCTCTCTCTCTCTCTCTCTCTCTCTCTCTCTCTGTCTCTCTGTATCGTTCTCTGTGTCTCTATCTCTCTGTGTGTCTCCCTCTCTCTCTTTTTCTCTCTCTCTCTCTCTCTCAATTCAATTCAATTCAAGGGGCTTTATTGGCATGGGAAACATGTGTTAACATTGCCAAAGCAAGTGAGGTAGATAATATACAAAAGTGACTTATCTCTCTATGTGTCTCTATCTCTCTGTGTGTTTTTATCTCTCTCTGTGCATCTCTATCTCTCTGTGTGTTTCTATCTCTCTCTGTGTGTCTCTATCTCTCTGTGTGTCTCTATCTCTCTCTCTGTGTCTCTCGCTGTGTGTCTCTATCTCTCTGTGTGTCTCTATCTCTCTGTGTGTGTCTCTCAATTCAATTCAATTCAATGTGTTTTATTGGCATGGCGTAACAATGTACATATTGCCAAAGCTTGTTTTGTTTCATAAAATTGAGAATCAAAATTGTCAACAGTAACAATTGTCAACGGGACAACAATAACAACAATAACAACAATAACAACAATAACAACAATAACCAACACATTCAACAATAACCAACACATTCAACAATAACAACAATAACAACAATAACAACAATAACAACAATAACAACAATAACCACAATAACAACAATAACCACAATAACAACAATAACAACAATAACAACAATAACAACAATAACCAACACATTCAACAATAACAACAATAACAACAATAACAACAATAACCACAATAACAACAATAACAACAATAACAACAATAACAACAATAACCAACACATTCAACAATAACAACAATAACAACAATAACAACAATAACCAACACATTCAACAATAACAACAATAACAACAATAACAACAATAACAACAATAACCAACACATTCAACAATAACAACAATAACAACAATAACAATAACAACAATAACCAACACATTCAACAATAACAACAATAACAACAACAATAACAACAATAACAACAATAACCAACACATTCAACAATAACCACAATAACAACAATAACAACAATAACAACAATAACCAACACAACAACAATAACAACAATAACCAACACATTCAACAATAACAACAATAACAACAATAACCAACACATTCAACAATAACAACAATAACAACAATAACAACAATAACAACAATAACCAACACATTCAACAATAACAACAATAACAACAATAACAACAATAACCAACACATTCAACAATAACAACAATAACAACAATAACAACAATAACCACAATAACAACAATAACAACAATAACCAACACATTCAACAATAACAACAATAACAACAATAACAACAATAACCAACACATTCAACAATAACAACAATAACAACAATAATAACAACAATAACCAACACATTCAACAATAACCAACACATTCAACAATAACAACAATAACAACAATAACAACAATAACAACAATAACAACCAACAATAACAACAATAACCAACACATTCAACAATAACAACAATAACAACAATAACAACAATAACCAACACATTCAACAATAACAACAATAACAACAACAATAACAACAATAACAACAATAACAACAATAACCAACACATTCAACAATAACAACAATAACAACAATAACAACAATAACCAACACATTCAACAATAACAACAATAACAACAATAACAGCAATAACAACAATAACAACAATAACCAACACATTCAACAATAACAACAATAACAACAATAACCACAATAACAACAATAACAACAATAACCAACACATTCAACAATAACAACAATAACAACAATAACCAACACATTCAACAATAACAACAATAACCAACACATTCAACAATAACAACAATAACAACAATAACAACAATAACAACAATAACCAACACATTCAACAATAACAACAATAACCAACACATTCAACAATAACACCAATAACCAACACATTCAACAATAACAACAATAACGACAATAACCAACACATTCAACAATAACAACAATAACAACAATAACCAACACATTCAACAATAACACCAATAACCAACACATTCAACAATAACAACAATAACGACAATAACAACAATAACAACAATAACCAACACATTCAACAATAACAACAATAACAACAATAACCAACACATTCAACAATAACAACAATAAC
>NW_023493680.1:200000-210000 GCF_013265735.2 Oncorhynchus mykiss
CAACAAGACTGAATGACTGGGTCCCCATAGATACAGAACAAAAAGACTGAATGACTGGGTCGCCATAGATACAGAACAAAAAGACTGAACGACTGGGTCGCCATAGATACAGAACAAAAAAAGACTGAACGACTGGGTCGCCATAGATACAGAACAAAAAAAGACTGAACGACTGGGTCGCCATAGATACAGAACAAAAAGACTGAACGACTGGGTCGCCATAGATACAGAACAAAAAGACTGAACGACTGGGTCGCCATAGATACAGAACAAAAAGACTGAACGACTGGGTCGCCATAGATACAGAACACAAAAAGACTGAACGACTGGGTCGCCATAGATACAGAACAAAAAAAGACTGAACGACTGGGTCGCCATAGATACAGAACAAAAAGACTGAACGACTGGGTCGGGTCCCATAGATACAGAACAACAAGACTGAACGACTAGGTCGCCATAGATACAGAACAAAAAGACTGAACGACTGGGTTTCCATAGATACAGAACAACAAGACAGAACGACTGGGTCGCCATAGATACAGAACAAAAAGACTGAACGACTGGGTCGCCATAGATACAGAACAAAAAGACTGAACGACTGGGTCGCCATAGATACAGAACAAAAAGACTGAACGACTGGGTCGCCATAGATACAGAACAAAAAGACTGAACGACTGGGTCGCCATAGATACAGAACAAAAAGACTGAACGACTGGGTCGCCATAGATACAGAACAAAAAGACTGAACGACTGGGTCGCCATAGATACAGAACAAAAAGACTGAACGACTGGGTCGCCATAGATACAGAACAAAAAGACTGAACGACTGGGTCGCCATAGATACAGAACAACAAGACTGAACAACTAGGTCGCCATAGATACAGAACAAAAAGTCTGAACGACTGGGTCGGGTCCCATAGATACAGAACAACAAGACTGAACGACTGGGTCGCCATAGATACAGAACAAAAAGACTGAACGACTGGGTCGCCATAGATACAGAACAAAAAGACTGAACGACTGGGTCGCCATAGATACAGAACACAAAAAGACTGAACGACTGGGTCGCCATAGATACAGAACAAAAAAAGACTGAACGACTGGGTCGCCATAGATACAGAACAAAAAGACTGAACGACTGGGTCGCCATAGATACAGAACAAAAAGACTGAACGACTGGGTCGCCATAGATACAGAACAAAAAGACTGAACGACTGGGTCGCCATAGATACAGAACAAAAAGACTGAACGACTGGGTCGCCATAGATACAGAACACAAAAAGACTGAACGACTGGGTCGCCATAGATACAGAACAAAAAAAGACTGAACGACTGGGTCGCCATAGATACAGAACAAAAAAAGACTGAACGACTGGGTTGCCATAGATACAGAACAAAAAAGACTGAACGACTGGGTCGCCATAGATACAGAACAAAAAGACTGAACGACTGGGTCGTGTCCCATAGATACAGAACAAAAAGACTGAACGACTGGGTCGTGTCCCATAGATACAGAACAAAAAGACTGAACGACTGGGTCGCCATAGATACAGAACAAAAAAAGACTGAACGACTGGGTCGCCATAGATACAGAACAAAAAAAGACTGAACGACTGGGTCGCCATAGATACAGAACAAAAAGACTGAACGACTGGGTCGTGTCCCATAGATACAGAACAAAAAGACTGAACGACTGGGTCGGGTCCCATAGATACAGAACAAAAAGACTGAACGACTGGGTCGCCATAGATACAGAACAAAAAGACTGAACGACTGGGTCGTGTCCATAGATACAGAACAAAAAGACTGAACTGACTGGGTCACGTCTCTGGCAACCGAACCGAACGTAGCAACCTTAGATTTATGTCGGGACTGTATCTTGTGGAAGGATGAAATAGTAAGAATACATGTACCAAAGTAACGTTTTTAATGAAAATATGTGGTTATCTGAATATGTTGGTAACCTGTATGAAAGTGATAATGTCCTCGTGGCCGGTGTTTAGGAGGATATATTGACATTACAACACACACAAACACACACACAGAGCTGCACGTCCCTGCACCTAACGGGGACAAGAGAGAGATTTCATTACATGGCAGTTTAACACAGTCCCACTACATCAATCCATCTATTCCCTCTCTCTCCTCCCTCTCTCCCTCATCCCTTCCCCCACCTCCCTCTCTCCCTCCATCCCTCGTCCAACATCATTGTAAGTTAATTACCCACTAGAGTCCCCTCACATATTAGACAGTGTGTGTGTGTGTGTGTGTGTGTGTGTGTGTGTGTGTAGTAGAAGACATGTGTCAGGGTGCCGGGGAGCAGAGGAGTGGAGGGGAGGGGGGAGAAGAGAGGAGAGGAGGGGAGAGGAGAGGAGAGGAGAGGAGGTGGAGAGGAGAGGAGAGGAGAGGAGAGGAGAGGAGAGGAGAGGAGAGGAGAGGAGAGGAGAGGAGAGGGGAGGGGAGGGGAGAAGGGCCATCGCAGTAAAGAATAAAAGAGCTGTCCTTATTAAATCCCATTATTGATCTGTGTTTGGCTCCAACATGCTGTGTCTCTTTTACCAAATTAGCTTTTAACTCCTCAACTGCCGGAGAGAGAAGAAGAGTTACGGAGGGATGGATGGACTGGCACAGTGGTGATGCTGGTAGGTTGGGGACAGGGTAGGGTGTGTTTGGAGGGAGAGAGGGACTGGTATAGTGGTGATGCTGGTAGGTTGGGGACAGGGTAGGGTGTGTTTGGGGGGAGAGAGGGACTGGTATAGTGGTGATGCTGGTAGGTTGGGGACAGGGTAGGGTGTGTTTGGAGGGAGAGAGGGACTGGTATAGTGGTGATGCTGGTAGGTTGGGGACAGGGTAGGGTGTGTTTGGAGGGAGAGAGGGACTGGTATAGTGGTGATGCTGGTAGGTTGGGGACAGGGTAGGGTGTATTTGGAGGGAGAGAGGGACTGGTATAGTGGTGATGCTGGTAGGTTGGGAACAGGGTAGGGTGTGTTTGGAGGGAGAGAGGGACTGGTATAGTGGTGATGCTGGTAGGTTGGGGACAGGGTAGGGTGTGTTTGGAGGGAGAGAGGGACTGGCACAGTGGTGATGCTGGTAGGTTGGGGACAGGGTAGGGTGTGTTTGGAGGGAGAGAGGGACTGGTATAGTGGTGATGCTGGTAGGTTGGGAACAGGGTAGGGTGTGTTTGGAGGGAGAGAGGGACTGGTATAGTGGTGATGCTGGTAGGTTGGGGACAGGGTAGGGTGTGTTTGGAGGGAGAGAGGGACTGGTATAGTGGTGATGCTGGTAGGTTGGGGACAGGGTAGGGTGTGTTTGGGGGGAGAGAGGGACTGGCACAGTGGTGATGCTGGTAGGTTGGGGACAGGGTAGGGTGTGTTTGGAGGGAGAGAGGGACTGGTATAGTGGTGATGCTGGTAGGTTGGGGACAGGGTAGGGTGTGTTTGGAGGGAGAGAGGGACTGGTATAGTGGTGATGCTGGTAGGTTGGGGACAGGGTAGGGTGTGTTTGGAGGGAGAGAGGGACTGGTATAGTGGTGATGCTGGTAGGTTGGGGACAGGGTAGGGTGTATTTGGAGGGAGAGAGGGACTGATATAGTGGTGATGCTGGTAGGTTGGGGACAGGGTAGGGTGTGTTTGGAGGGAGAGGGACTGGCACAGTGGTGATGCTGGTAGGTTGGGGACAGGGTAGGGTGTGTTTGGGTGGAGAGAGGGACTGGCACAGTGGTGATGCTGGTAGGTTGGGGACCGGTTAGGGTGTGTTTGGAGGGAGAGAGGGACTGGTATAGTGGTGATGCTGGTAGGTTGGGGTCAGGGTAGAGTGTGTTTGGAGGGAGAGAGAGAGGGACTGGCACAGTGGTGATGCTGGTGGGTTGGGGACAGGGTAGGGTGTGTTTGGAGGGAGAGAGGGACTGGTATAGTGGTGATGCTGGTAGGTTGGGAACAGGGTAGGGTGTATTTGGAGAGAGAGAGGGACTGGTATAGTGGTGATGCTGGTAGGTTGGGGACAGGGTAGGGTGTATTTGGAGAGAGAGAGGGACTGGTATAGTGGTGATGCTGGTAGGTTGGGGACAGGGTAGAGTGTGTTTGGAGGGAGAGAGGGACTGGTATAGTGGTGATGCTGGTAGGTTGGGGACAGGGTAGGGTGTGTTTGGGGGGAGAGAGGGACTGGTATAGTGGTGATGCTGGTAGGTTGGGGACAGGGTAGGGTGTGTTTGGAGGGAGAGAGGGACTGGTATAGTGGTGATGCTGGTAGGTTGGGGACAGGGTAGGGTGTGTTTGGGGGGAGAGAGGGACTGGCACAGTGGTGATGCTGGTAGGTTGGGGACAGGGTAGAGTGTGTTTGGAGGGAGAGAGGGACTGGTATAGTGGTGATGCTGGTAGGTTGGGGACAGGGTAGAGTGTGTTTGGAGGGAGAGAGGGACTGGTATAGTGGTGATGCTGGTGGGTTGGGGACAGGGTAGGGTGTGTTTGGGGGGAGAGAGGGACTGGCACAGTGGTGATGCTGGTAGGTTGGGGACAGGGTAGAGTGTGTTTGGGGGGAGAGAGGGACTGGTATAGTGGTGATGCTGGTAGGTTGGGGACAGGGTAGAGTGTGTTTGGAGGGAGAGAGGGACTGGTATAGTGGTGATGCTGGTAGGTGGTTACAGGGTTAAAACTGAATCAACTCCAAGGTTAACAGTTTAGTCATTAATTCTCCATGGTTACAGGGTTAAAACTGAATCAACAGTATCACAGGGTTCTCTCCCAGTATCAATGGGTTCTCTCCCAGTATCACAGGGTTCTCTCCCAGTATCACAGGGTTCTCTCCCAGTATCACAGGGTTCTCTCCCAGTATCACAGGGTTCTCTCCCAGTATCACGGGGTTCTCTCCCAGTATCACGGGGTTGTCTCCCAGTATCACAGGGTTCTCTCTCAGTATCACAGGGTTCTCTCCCAGTATCACAGGGTTTTCTCTCAGTATCACAGGGTTCTCTCCCAGTATCACAGGGTTCTCTCTCAGTATCACAAGGTTCTCTCCCAGTACCACAGGGTTCTCTCCCAGTACCACAGGGTTCTCTCCCAGTATCACAGGGTTCTCTCCCAGTATCACAGGGTTCTCTCTCAGTATCACAAGTTTCTCTCCCAGTACCACAGTGTTCTCTCCCAGTATCACAGTGTTCTCTACCAGTATCACTGGGTTCTCTCCCAGTATCAATGGGTTCTCTCCCAGTATCCCAGGGTTCTCTCCCAGTATCACAGGGTTCTCTCCCAATATCACAGGGTTCTCTCTCAGTATCACAGGGTTCTCTCCCAATATCACAGGGTTCTCTCCCAGTATCACAAGGTTCTCTCCCAGTATCACAGGGTTCTCTCCCAGTATCACAGGGTTCTCTCCCAGTAGCACAGGGTTCTCCCCCAGTATCACAGGGTTCTATCACAGGGTTCTCTCCCAGTATCACAGGGTTCTATCACAGGGTTCTATCACATGGTTCTCTCCCAGTATAACGGGGTTCTCTCCCAGTATCACAGGGTTCTCTCCCAATATCACAGGATTCTCCCCCAGTATCACAAGCTTCTATCACAGGGTTCTCCCCCAGTATCGCAGGGTTCTATAACAGGGTTCTCCCCCAGTATCACAGGGTTCTATCACAGGGTTCTCTCCCAGTGTTGGGGGGCTGGTTTAATTGTTCATTTATTGAGAACTCAGAGGAAGGCATATCCCGACCCTCTGGGGACCTTTTCACAATATATCAGTCTATCTTTAGTGATCAGCCTGCTGTCTCTCTCTCTGTGTGTGTGTGTGTGTGTGTGTGTGTGTGTGTGTGTGTGTGTGTGTGTGTGTGTGTGTGTGTGTGTGTGTGATCTTGTTACTCTTTATGTTGGTAGGAGACGTATTGAACACTCAGGAGTCTCCATGGATACCGGAGCCAACGCCGTCGGCACGGAAACACATCCACTGACCCCCGAAAGAGCGATTCCTTTTCATAGTTGTGACATGGGGTCAATAAGGCCCCATGGGGGCTGGTTTCTGTTGGTCCTTGTTACTGTATCTCTTGGCTGTCTATTAATTAAACAGATCTGACGGACTGAGACAGAGAACCATGTGGCCTAATGGAGAGGTGTACTGGTCAGTAATGGTATATATTACTGGTATTAATGGAGAGGTGTACTGGTCAGTAATGGTATATATTACTGGTATTAATGGAGAGGTGTACTGGTCAGTAATGGTATATATTACTGATATTAATGGAGAGGTGTACTGGTCAGTAATGGTATATATTACTGGTATTAATGGAGAGGTGTACTGGTCAGTAATGGTATATATTACTGGTATTAATGGAGAGGTGTACTGGTCAGTAATGGTATATATTACTGGTATTAATGGAGAGGTGTACTGGTCAGTAATGGTATATATTACTGGTATTAATGGAGAGGTGTACTGGTCAGTAATGGTATATATTACTGGTATTAATGGAGAGGTGTACTGGTCAGTAATGGTATATATTACTGGTATTAATGGAGAGGTGTACTGGTCAGTAATGGTATATATTACTGGTATTAATGGAGAGGTGTACTGGTCAGTAATGGTATATATCACTGGTATTAATGGAGAGGTGTACTGGTCAGTAATGGTATATATTACTGATATTAATGGAGAGGTGTACTGGTCAGTAATGGTATATATCACTGGTATTAATGGAGAGGTGTACTGGTCAGTAATGGTATATATTACTGGTATTAATGGAGAGGTGTACTGGTCAGTAATGGTATATATAATGGAGAGGTGTACTGGTCAGTAATGGTATATATTACTGGTATTAATGGAGAGGTGTACTGGTCAGTAATGGTATATATAATGGAGAGGTGTACTGGTCAGTAATGGTATATATTACTGGTATTAATGGAGAGGTGTACTGGTCAGTAATGGTATATATAATGGAGAGGTCAGTAATGGTATATATTACTGGTATTAATGGAGAGGTGTACTGGTCAGTAATGGTATATATTACTGGTATTAATGGAGAGGTGTACTGGTCAGTAATGGTATATATTACTGGTATTAATGGAGAGGTGTACTGGTCAGTAATGGTATATATTACTGATATTAATGGAGAGGTGTACTGGTCAGTAATGGTATATATTACTGGTATTAATGGAGAGGTGTACTGGTCAGTAATGGTATATATTACTGGTATTAATGGAGAGGTGTACTGGTCAGTAATGGTATATATTACTGGTATTAATGGAGAGGTGTACTGGTCAGTAATGGTATATATTACTGGTATTAATGGAGAGGTGTACTGGTCAGTAATGGTATATATTACTGGTATTAATGGAGAGGTGTACTGGTCAGTAATGGTATATATTACTGGTATTAATGGAGAGGTGTACTGGTCAGTAATGGTATATATTACTGGTATTAATGGAGAGGTGTACTGGTCAGTAATGGTATATATCACTGGTATTAATGGAGAGGTGTACTGGTCAGTAATGGTATATATTACTGGTATTAATGGAGAGGTGTACTGGTCAGTAATGGTATATATCACTGGTATTAATGGAGAGGTGTACTGGTCAGTAATGGTATATATTACTGGTATTAATGGAGAGGTGTACTGGTCAGTAATGGTATATATAATGGAGAGGTGTACTGGTCAGTAATGGTATATATTACTGGTATTAATGGAGAGGTGTACTGGTCAGTAATGGTATATATAATGGAGAGGTGTACTGGTCAGTAATGGTATATATTACTGGTATTAATGGAGAGGTGTACTGGTCAGTAATGGTATATATAATGGAGAGGTGTACTGGTCAGTAATGGTATATATAATGGAGAGGTGTACTGGTCAGTAATGGTATATATAATGGAGAGGTCAGTAATGGTATATATAATGGAGAGGTGTACTGGTCAGTAATGGTATATATAATGGAGAGGTGTACTGGTCAGTAATGGTATATATAATGGAGAGGTGTACTGGTCAGTAATGGTATATATAATGGAGAGGTCAGTAATGGTATATATAATGGAGAGGTCAGTAATGGTATATATAATGGAGAGGTGTACTGGTCAGTAATGGTATATATAATGGAGAGGTGTACTGGTCAGTAATGGTATATATAATGGAGAGGTCTACTGGTCAGTAATGGTAAATATAATGGAGAGGTGTACTGGTCAGTAATGGTATATATAATGGAGAGGTGTACTGGTCAGTAATGGTATATATAATGGAGAGGTCAGTAATGGTATATATAATGGAGAGGTGTACTGGTCAGTAATGGTATATATAATGGAGGGGTGTACTGGTCAGTAATGGTATATATAATGGAGAGGTGTACTGGTCAGTAATGGTATATATAATGGAGAGGTCAGTAATGGTATATATAATGGAGAGGTGTACTGGTCAGTAATGGTATATATAATGGAGAGTTCAGTAATGGTATATATACTGGAGAGGTGTACTTGTCAGTAATGGTATATATAATGGAGAGGTGTACTGGTCAGTAATGGTATATATAATGGAGAGTTCAGTAATGGTATATATAATGGAGAGGTGTACTGGTCAGTAATGGTATATATAATGGAGAGGTGTACTGGTCAGTAATTGTATATATAATGGAGAGGTCTACTGGTCAGTAATGGTATATATAATGGAGAGGTGTACTGGTCAGTAATGGTATATATAATGGAGAGGTCAGTAATGGTATATATATAATGGAGAGGTGTACTGGTCAGTAATGGTATATATAATGGAGAGTTCAGTAATGGTATATATAATGGAGAGGTGTACTGGTCAGTAATGGTATATATAATGGAGAGGTGTACTGGTCAGTAATGGTATATATAATGGAGAGGTGTACTGGTCAGTAATGGTATATATAATGGAGAGGTGTACTGGTCAGTAATGGTATATATAATGGAGAGGTGTACTGGTCAGTAATGGTATATATTGGAGAGGTCAGTAATGGTATATATAATGGAGAGGTCAGTAATGGTATATATAATGGAGAGGTGTACTGGTCAGTAATGGTATATATAATGGAGAGGTGTACTGGTCAGTAATGGTATATATAATGGAGAGGTCAGTAATGGTATATATTACTGGTATTAATGGAGAGGTGTACTGGTCAGTAATGGTATATATTACTGGTATTAATGGAGAGGTGTACTGGTCAGTAATGGTATATATTACTGGTATTAATGGAGAGGTGTACTGGTCAGTAATGGTATATATTACTGGTATTAATGGAGAGGTGTACTGGTCAGTAATGGTATATATTACTGGTATTAATTGAGAGGTGTACTGGTCAGTAATGGTATATATAATGGAGAGGTCAGTAATGGTATATATTACTGGTATTAATGGACAGGTGTACTGGTCAGTAATGGTATATATTACTGGTATTAATGGAGAGGTGTACTGGTCAGTAATGGTATATATCACTGGTATTAATGGAGAGGTGTACTGGTCAGCAATGGTATATATTACTGGTATTAATGGAGAGGTGTACTGGTCAGTAATGGTATATATTACTGGTATTAATGGAGAGGTGTACTGGTCAGTAATGGTATATATTACTGGTATTAATGGAGAGGTGTACTGGTCAGTAATGGTATATATTACTGGTATTAATGGAGAGGTGTACTGGTCAGTAATGGTATATATTACTGGTATTAATGGAGAGGTGTACTGGTCAGTAATGGTATATATTACTGGTATTAATGGAGAGGTGTACTGGTCAGTAATGGTATATATAATGGAGAGGTCAGTAATGGTATATATCACTGGTATTAATGGAGAGGTGTACTGGTCAGTAATGGTATATATTACTGGTATTAATGGAGAGGTGTACTGGTCAGTAATGGTATATATAATGGAGAGGTGTACTGGTCAGTAATGGTATATATACAGTGCCTTGCGAAAGTATTCGGCCCCCTTGAACTTTGCTACCTTTTGCCACATTTCAGGCTTCAAACATAAAGATATAAAACTGTATTTTTTTGTGAAGAATCAACAACAAGT
>NW_023493680.1:215000-240000 GCF_013265735.2 Oncorhynchus mykiss
TATGGTGTAGTATTATATATGGTGTAGTATTATATATCTGTATGGTGTAGTATTATATATCTGTATGGTGTAGTATTATATATCTGTATGGTGTGGTATTATATATCTGTATGGTGTAGTATTATATATCTGTATGGTGTAGTATTATATATGGTGTAGTATTATATATCTGTATGATGTAGTATTATATATCTGTATGGTGTAGTATTATATATCTGTATGGTGTAGTATTATATATGATGTAGTATTATATATCTGTATGGTGTAGTATTATATATCTGTATGGTGTAGTATTATATATCTGTATGGTGTGGTATTATATATCTGTATGGTGTGGTATTATATATCTGTATGGTGTAGTATTATATATCTGTATGGTGTAGTATTATATATCTGTATGGTGTAGTATTATATATCTGTATGGTGTAGTATTATATATCTGTTTGGTGTAGTATTATATATCTGTATGGTGTAGTATTATATATCTGTATGGTGTAGTATTATATATCTGTATGGTGTAGTATTATATATGGTGTAGTATTATATATCTGTATGGTGTAGTATTATATATCTGTATGGTGTAGTATTATATATCTGTATGGTGTAGTATTATATATGATGTAGTATTATATATCTGTATGGTGTAGTATTATATATCTGTATGGTGTAGTATTATATATCTGTATGGTGTAGTATTATATATCTGTATGGTGTAGTATTATATATGGTGTAGTATTATATATCTGTATGGTGTAGTATTATATATCTGTATGGTGTAGTATTATATATCTGTATGGTGTAATATTATATATCTGTATGGTGTAGTATTATATATCTGTATGGTGTAGTATTATATATCTGTATGGTGTAGTATTATATATCTGTATGGTGTAGTATTATATATCTGTATGGTGTAGTATTATATATCTGTATGGTGTAGTATTATATATCTGTATGGTGTAGTATTATATATCTGTATGGTGTAGTATTATATATCTGTATGGTGTAGTATTATATATCTGTATGGTGTAGTATTATATATGGTGTAGTATTATATATCTGTATGGTGTAGTATTATATATCTGTATGGTGTAGTATTATATATCTGTATGGTGTAGTATTATATATCTGTATGGTGTAGTATTATATATCTGTATGGTGTAGTATTATATATGGTGTAGTATTATATATCTGTATGGTGTAGTATTATATATGTGTATGGTGTAGTATTATATATGGTGTAGTATTATATATCTGTATGGTGTAGTATTATATATCTGTATGGTGTAGTATTATATATCTGTATGGTGTAGCATTATATATCTGTATGGTGTAGTATTATATATCTGTATGGTGTAGTATTATATATCTGTATGGTGTAGTATTATATATCTGTTTGGTGTAGTATTATATATCTGTATGGTGTAGTATTATATATCTGTATGGTGTAGTATTATATATCTGTATGGTGTAGTATTATATATCTGTATGGTGTAGTATTATATATCTGTATGGTGTAGTATTATATATCTGTATGGTGTAGTATTATATATCTGTATGGTGTAGTATTATATATCTGTATGGTGTAGTATTATATATCTGTATGCTGTAGTATTATATA
Source organism: Oncorhynchus mykiss (assembly GCF_013265735.2). Lineage (NCBI taxonomy): Eukaryota > Metazoa > Chordata > Actinopteri > Salmoniformes > Salmonidae > Oncorhynchus > Oncorhynchus mykiss. The sequence goes on from NW_023493680.1 coordinate 216,622, forward strand.
TCTGTATGGTGTAGTATTATATATCTGTATGGTGTAGTATTATATATCTGTATGGTGTAGTATTATATATCTGTATGGTGTAGTAGTATATATCTGTATGGTGTAATATTATATATCTGTATTGTGTAATATTATAAGGCTTTCTAATGCTCTAATGCTCTATGTGTCCTGGGCTTTGTTAAAGCTATGGACTGTTGTGGCTTGGACCAGGCCTGTTAATGCTCTAGGTGTCCTGGGCTTTGTTAAAGCTATGCTATAACTCGCTGTAGAAATGAGTCGTTTTACCAAACCAGGACAGACAACCTAGAATCTCTCATTCTCTAATCATCGACGACTGACATCTGTTATAGAGTATTGACTGTAATATTAATGAATGATTCCTGGTGCAGTGTAAACTGCAGTGATAAGCAGCAGTCTAAACTGCAGTGATTAGCAGCAGTCTAAACTGCAGTGATTAGCAGCAGTGTAAACTGCAGTGATTAGCAGTGATTAGCAGCAGTGTAAACTGCAGTGATTAGCAACAGTGTAAACTGCAGTGATTAGCAGCAGTGTAAACTGCAGTGATTAGCCGCAGTCTAAACTGCAGTGATTTGCAGCAGTGTAAACTGGAGTGATTAGCAGCAGACTAAACTGCAGTGATTAGCAGCAGTGTAAACTGCAGTGATTAGCAGCAGTCTAAACTGCAGTGATTTGCAGCATTGTAAACTGCAGTGATTAGCAGCAGTGTAAACTGCAGTGATTAGCAGCAGTGTAAACTGCAGTGATTAGCAGAAGTCTAAACTGCAGTGATTAGCAGCAGTGTAAACTGCAGTGATTAGCAGCAGTGTAAACTGCAGTGATTAGCAGAAATCTAAACTGCAGTGATTAGCAGAAGTCTAAACTGCAGTGATTTGCAGCAGTTTAAACTGCAGTGATTAGCAGCAGTCTAAACTGCAGTGATTAGCAGCAGTCTAAACTGCAGTGATTAGCAGCAGTCTAAACTGCAGTGATTAGCAGTGATTAGCAGCAGTGTAAACTGCAGTGATTAGCAGCAGTCTAAACTGCAGTGATTAGCAGCAGTCTAAACTGCAGTGATTAGCAGTGATTAGCAGCAGTGTAAACTGCAGTGATTAGCAGCAGTGTAAACTGCAGTGATTAGCAGTGATTAGCAGCAGTGTAAACTGCAGTGATTAGCAGCAGTCTAAACTGCAGTGATTAGCAGCAGTCTAAACTGCAGTGATTAGCAGCAGTCTAAACTGCAGTGATTAGCAGTGATTAGCAGCAGTGTAAACTGCAGTGATTAGCAGCAGTGCAAACTGAAGTGATTAGCAGCAGTGTAAACTGCAGTGATTTGCAGCAGTCTAAACGGCAGTGATAAGCAGCAGTGCAAACTGAAGTGATTAGCAGCAGTGTAAACTGCAGTGATTTGCAGCAGTCTAAACTGCAGTGATTAGCAGCAGTGTAAACTGCAGTGATTAGCAGCAGTCTAAACTGCAGTGATTAGCAGCAGTCTAAGCTGCAGTGATTAGCAGTGATTAGCAGCAGTGTAAACTGCAGTGATTAGCAGCAGTGTAAACTGCAGTGATTAGCAGTGATTAGCAGCAGTGTAAACTGCAGTGATTAGCAGCAGTCTAAACTGCAGTGATTAGCTGCAGTGTAAACTGCAGTGATTAGCAGCAGTCTAAACTGCAGTGATTAGCAGTGATAAGCAGCAGTCTAAACTGCAGTGATTAGCAGCAGTCTAAACTGCAGTGATTAGCAGCAGTCTAAACTGCAGTGATTAGCAGTGATTAGCAGCAGTGTAAACTGCAGTGATTAGCAGCAGTGTAAACTGCAGTGATTAGCAGTGATTAGCAGCAGTGTAAACTGCAGTGATTAGCAGCAGTCTAAACTGCAGTGATTAGCAGCAGTCTAAACTGCAGTGATTAGCAGCAGTCTAAACTGCAGTGATTAGCAGTGATTAGCAGCAGTGTAAACTGCAGTGATTAGCAGCAGTGCAAACTGAAGTGATTAGCAGCAGTGTAAACTGCAGTGATTTGCAGCAGTCTAAACTGCAGTGATTAGCAGCAGTGTAAACTGCAGTGATTAGCAGCAGTCTAAACTGCAGTGATTAGCAGCAGTCTAAACTGCAGTGATTAGCAGCAGTCTGCTCTAAAACATGAACCCTGGTCAAACGAAACAGATTAGAGGCCTGTTTTTTTTCATTCCACTCTAATGTACTGACTGTAACAGAATGAGAATAACTTGCTGTGTGTGTGTGTGTGTGTGTGTGTGTGTGTGTGTGTGTGTGTGTGTGTGTGTGTGTGTGTGTGTGTGTGTGTGTGTGTGTGTGTGTGTGTGTGTGTGTTGTATAAGCATGTTAGTAAGCAGTCCCTGTTCAACAGTTTTCACATGGATGTCAGTGATTCATCGCTCTGTGTTTTTGGTCTGTTGCTAGGGACAATGTGTTGTAGGGGGGTTGTTTCTGGTCTGTTGCTAGGTACAATGTGTTGTAGGGGGGTTGTTTCTGGTCTGTTGCTAGGTACAATGTGTTGTAGGGGGGTGTTTCTGGTCTGTTGCTAGGTACAATGTGTTGTAGGGGGGGTGTTTCTGGTCTGTTGCTAAGGGCAATGTGTTGTAGGGGGGGTGTTTCTGGTCTGTTGCTAAGGGCAATGTGTTGTAGGGGGGTTGTTTCTGGGCTGTTGCTATGGACAATATGTTGTGGGGGGGGGGTCTGTTCTGTTGCTAGGGACAATGTGTTGTAGGGGCGGGTGTTTCTCGTCTGTTGCTAGGGGCAATGTGTTGTAGGGGGGGGGGTGTTCAGGACGTAGTGTCAGCGATTTATCTCTCTGTGTTTCTGGTCTGTTGCTAGGGACATTTTGTTGTGGGGGGGTGTGGGGTTCAGGACGTAGTGTCAGGGGGTAGGGGTTAGGTGGTAGGCGGTAGGCGGTAGGGTGTAGGGGGTATGGGGTAGGTGGTAGGCGGTAGGGGGTAGGGGTTAGGTGGTAGGCAGTAGGGGGTAGGGGTTAGGGGGTAGGAGGTAGTCGGTAGGCGGTAGGGGGTAGGGGTTAGGTGGTAGGCAGTAGGGGGTAGGGGGTAGGCGGTAGGGGGTAGGGGTTAGGTGGTAGGCAGTAGGGGGTAGGGGGTAGGTGGTAGGCAGTAGGGGGTAGGGGTTAGGCGGTATGGGGTTGGTGGTAGGCGGTATGGGGTAGGCGGTAGGGGGTAGGGGTTAGGTGGTAGGCAGTAGGGGGTAGGGGGTAGGTGGTAGGCTGTATGGGGTTTGCGGTAGGGGTTAGGGGGTAGGGGGTAGACGGTAGGGGGTAGACGGTAGGGGGTAGGGGGTAGGCGGTAGGGGTTAGGGGGTAGGCGGTAGGGGGTAGACGGTAGGGGGTAGGGGTTAAGGGGTAGACGGTAGGGGGTAGACAGTAGGGGGTAGACGGTAGGGGGTAGGCGGTAGGAGGTAGGGGGTAGGGGTTAGGGGGTAGGTTAGGGGGTAGGCGGTAGGGGGTAGACTGTAGGGGGTAGGCAGTAGGGGATAGGGGGTAGGCGGCAGGGGGTAGGGGGTAGACGGCAGGGGGTAGGGGGTAGGTGTTAGGGGGTAGGTTAGGGTGTAGGAGGTTGACGGTAGGGTGTAGGGGGTAGGCGGTAGGGGGTAGGGGTTAGGCGGTAGGGGGTAGACGGTAGGGTTTAGGCGGTAGGGGGTAGACGGTAGGGGGTAGACGGTAGGGGGTAGACGGTAGGGGGTAGGCGGTAGGGGGTAGACAGTAGTGGGTAGGGGGTAGGCAGTAGGGGGTAGGCGTTAGTTGGTAGGGGGTAGGCGGTAGGCGGTCGGTGTATTATGTTGTATCCTGTAGGTGTATATCTCTATTTCCATGCTCTGTGTTCTACACTGTTCTCTGTGTATGTAGCTGTGTTTCTGCCCTGTGTGTGTGTTTGTGTATGTACATACGTGTGTGTGTGTTTAGCTGTGTGTGTGTGTAGCTTTGTGCTGTGTGTATTTGTGTGCTTGCAACTCTCTGACGCTCCCAGAATGCTGATGTGTCACACTGCTGCAGTGTCCCACTTATTAAACTAACCTCTCCTCTCCTTCCTCTCTCCGTTCATCCCTCCCTCCCTCCCTCCCTCTCATTCCCTTTCATCTCTCTCTCCCTGCTCCCTCGCTCCCCCAGTCTCCACATCTACTTTCATCCTTCCCTTCCCTGCCCTCTCTCTCTTCCTTCGTCTCCGATCCCCTTCTCCCCATACTCTCATCCCCACCTCTCCATTTCTTACTTTATACCCTCTCTCTCTCTCTCTCTCTCTCTCTCTCTCTCTATCTGTCTCTCTCCTCCTCTCTCTCTCTCTGTCTCTCTCTGTCTCTCAATTCAATTCAATTCAAGGGGCTTTATTGGCATGGGAAACATGTGTTAACATTGCTGCTGTGATGCACACTGTGGAATTTCACCCAGTAGATATGGGAGTTTATCAAAATTGGATTTGTTTTTCGAATTCTTTGTGGATCTGTGTAATCTGATGGAAATATGTATCTCTAATATGGTCATTTATTGGGCAGGAGGTTAGGAAGTGCAGCTCAGTTTCCACCTCATTTTGTGGGCAGTGAGCACATAGCCTGTCTTCTCTTGAGAGTCATGTCTGCCTACGGCGGCCTTTCTCAATAGCAAGGCTATGCTCACTGAGTCTGTACATAGTCAAAGCTTTCCTTAAGTTTGGGTCAGTCACAGTGGACAGGTATTCTGCCGCTGTGTACTCTCTGTTTAGGGCCAAATAGCATTCTAGTTTGCTCAGTTTTTTTGTTAATTCTTTCCAATGTGTCAAGTAATTATCTTTTTTTTTTCTCATGATTTGGTTGGGTCTAATTGTGCTGCTGTCCTGGGGCTCTGTGGGGTGTGTTTGTGTTTGTGAACAGAGCCCCAGGACCAGCTTGCTTAGGGGACTCTTCTCCAGGTTCATCTCTCTGTAGGTGATGGCTTTGTTATGGAAGGTTTGGGAATCACTTCCTTTTAGGTGGTTGTAGAATTTAACGGCTCTTTTCTGGATTTTGATAATTAGTGGGTATCGGCCTAATTCTGCTCTGCATACATTATTTGGTGTTCTACGTTGTACACGGAGGATATTTTTGCAGAATTCTGCGTGCAGAGTCTCAATTTGGTGTTTGTCCCATTATGTGAGGTCTTGGTTGGTGAGCGGACCCCAGACCTCACAACCGTAAAGGGCAATGGGCTCTATGACTGATTCAAGTATTTTTAGCCAGATCCTAATTGGTATGTTGAATTTTATGTTCCTTTTGATGGCACAGAATGCCCTTCTTGCCTTGTCTCTCAGATCGTTCACAGCTTTGTGGAAGTTACCTGTGGCGCTGATGTTTAGGTCGAGGTATGTATAGTTTTTTGTGTGATCTAGGGCAACAGTGTCTAGATGGAATTTGTATTTGTGGTCCTGGTGACTGGACCTTTTTTGGAACACCATTATTTTGGTCTTACTGAGATTTACTGTCAGGGCCCAGGTCTGACAGAATCTGTGCATAAGATCTAGGTGCTGCTGTAGGCCCTCCTTGGTTGGTGACAGAAGCACCAGATCATCAGCAAACAGTAGACATTTGACTTCGGATTCTACAAAAAACTATACGTGCCTTGGCCTAAACATCAGCGCCACAGGTAACTTCCACAAAGCTGCAAGAAGGGCCGCCTTAAAATTTCTATGCCAATTTTTTTCCCTCAGTCTATCTCTCTCTCTCTGAATTCGATTCAACTCTCTCTCTCTCCCTCTCTCTCTCTCTCTCTCTCTCTCTCTCTCACTCTGTCTCTCTCTCTCTCTCTCTATGTCTCTCTCTCTCTCTCTCTCTCTCTCTCTCCCTCTCTCTCTCTTTTCTCCATCTCTCTCTCTCTCTCTCTCTCTCTCCCTCTCTCTCTCTCTCTCTCTCTCTCTCTCTCTCTCTCTCTCTCTCTCTCTGTCTCTCTCTCTCTCTCTCTCTCTCTCTCTCTCTCTCTGTCTCTCTCTCTCTCTCTCTCTGTCTCTCTCTCTCTCTCTCTGTCTCTCTCTCTCTCTCTGTCTCTCTCTCTCTCTCTCTCTCTGTCTCTCTCTCTCTCTCTCTCTCTCTCTGTCTCTCTCTCTCTCTCTCTCTCTCTCTGTCTCTCTCTCTCTCTCTCCCTCTCTGAATCTCTCTCTCTCTCTCTCTCTCTCTGTCTCTCTCTGTCTCTCTCTCTCTCTCTCTCTGTCTCTCTCTCTCTCTCTCTCTGTCTCTCTCTCTCTCTCTCTCTCTCTGTCTCTCTCTCTCTCTCTCTCTGTCTCTCTCTCTCTCTCTCTCTCTCTCTCTGTCTCTCTCTCTCTTTTTCTCTCTCTCTCTCTCTCTCTCTCTCCCTCTCTGTATCTACTATTTTCTTTTTGTTTTAATTGTCTTAGTAAATATTGGAAGGTTTTCTCTCCTCCATTAACACTCTCATCCAGAGCAACTAGGGTTTTCTGTCTCTCTCCTCCATTAACACTCTCATCCAGAGCAACTAGGGTTTTCTGTCTCTCTCCTCCATTAACACTCTCATCCAGAGCAACTAGGGTTTTCTGTCTCTCTCCTCCATTAACACTCTCATCCAGAGCAACTAGGGTTTTCTGTCTCTCTCCTCCATTAACACTCTCATCCAGAGCAACTAGGGTTTTCTGTCTCCTCCATTAACACTCTCATCCAGAGCAACTAGGGTTTTCTGTCTCTCTCCTCCATTAACACTCTCATCCAGAGCAACTAGGGGTTTCTGTCTCCTCCATTAACACTCTCATCCACAGCAACTAGGGTTTTCTGTCTCTCTTAACACAAAGGTGTGTTTGGTTCATGGTGGTGATGAATTAAGGTGTGTTTGGTTCATAGTGGTGGTGATGAATTAAGGTGTGTTTGGTTCATAGTGGTGGTGAATTAAGATGTGTTTGGTTCATGGTGTTGAATTAAGGTGTGTTTGGTTCATAGTGGTGGTGAATTAAGATGTGTTTGGTTCATGGTGTTGAATTAAGGTGTGCTTGGTTCATGGTGGTGGTGAATTAAGGTGTGTTTGGTTAATGGTGTTGAATTAAGGTGTGTTTGGTTCATAGTGGTGTTGAATTAAGGTGTGTTTGGTTCATGGTGTTGAATTAAGGTGTGTTTGGTTCATAGTGGTGGTGAATTAAGGTGTGTTTGGTTCATGGTGTTGAATTAAGGTGTGTTTGGTTCATGGTGTTGAATTAAGGTGTGTTTGGTTCATGGTGGTGATAAATTAAGGTGTGTTTGGTTCATGGTGTTGAATTAAGGTGTGTTTGGTTCATGGTGTTGAATTAAGGTGTGTTTGGTTCATGGTGTTGAATTAAGGTGTGTTTGGTTCATGGTGGTGATGAATTAAGGTGTGTTTGGTTCATGGTGGTGTTGAATTAAGGTGTGTTTGGTTCATGGTGTTGAATTAAGGTGTGTTTGGTTCATGGTGGTGATAAATTAAGGTGTGTTTGGTTCATGGTGTTGAATTAAGGTGTGTTTGGTTCATGGTGTTGAATTAAGGTGTGTTTGGTTCATGGTGTTCAATTAAGGTGTGTTTGGTTCATGGTGTTGAATTAAGGTGTGTTTGGTTCATGGTGTTCAATTAAGGTGTGTTTGGTTCATTGTGGTGTTGAATTAAGGTGTGTTTGGTTCATGGTGATGAATTAAGGTGTGTTTGGTTCATAGTGGTGGTGAATTAAGGTGTGTTTGGTTCATGGTGTTGAGTAAAGGTGTGTTTGGTTCATGGTGTTGAATTAAGGTGTGTTTGGTTCATAGTGGTGATGAATTAAGGTGTGTTTGGTTCATGGTGGTGTTGAATTAAGGTGTGTTTGGTTCATGTTGGTGTTGAGTAAAGGTGTGTTTGGTTAATGGTGTTGAATTAAGGTGTGTTTGGTTCATGGTGGTGAATTAAGGTGTGTTTGGTTACTGGTGTTGGTGAATTAAGGTGTGTTTGGTTCATGAGGTTCAGCTGGACGGGAACAGTCACGATTTCCGCCAAAAACAGAGTTTATTACATTCCCTGACGTCTCTCTGAAAGATCCTCGCCCTGAGCTCGTCTACTTTATTGTCCAGGGACTGAACATCAGCGAGTAATATAGTCAGAAGCGGTGGGTGGTGTGTACGCCTTCTGAGTCGTACTAACAGGGTACCTCTTCTCTGCCGGTGGGAGGTCTCTGGGATAAGTGGAATTGCCTTGGGGGCGTACTAACAAAGGATCCAATTCACAAATGTCGTATTTCTGGTGGAAATACAGGTGTGTTACCGCAGCCCTCCCAAAGTTATTTCTGTCCGTATGAATGAAAAGGACGTTTAATAATGTAAGAAATAACACAACAAATTAACAAAATATAAGATGAAGAAGATGTTTAGGAGTAATAAACAGGACGACTATGTCTGTCTACACCACCTGCTGTCTCTGAGTGTGTGTGTGTGTGTGTGTGTATGTGTGTGTGTGTGTGTGTGTGTGTGTGAGTGTGAGAGAGTGTGATTATTATCTAGAAACAAAAGGAAATTGTCTTTATTTCAGTTGTTGAAAGAGATTTGTCCGCGGCGATACGCTGTGTGTGTGTGTGTGTGTGTGTGTGTGTGTGTGTGTGTGTGTATATCTGTGTGTCACAGTGATATACAAAGAGACTGCATTACTGAAGAAGACAGAGATGTGGTTTAGATTATTATTATTATTATTATAATGATTATGTCAGATTAGCCTGTGTGTGTTTGACAAACAGATAGACACACACACACACACACACACACACACACACACACACACACACACGGGTTAACACATTAACATGCCTCACAACTCTCTCCTTGTGTCTAACTCCCCCACAATGCATTGTTTTCTGCTGTCTGTAATTGTGTGACTGGTTTCTCTGTCAACTAAGGGTGACTGTGTAATCCCTCTCTAGATGTTTCCATTGTGTGTGTGTCATGTTTCCACGGTGTGTGTGTGTGTCATGTTTCCACGGTGTGTGTGTGTCATGTTTCCACGGTGTGTGTGTGTCATGTTTCCACGGTGTGTGTGTGTCATGTTTCCACGGTGTGTGTGTGTCATGTTTCCACGGTGTTTGTGTGCCATGTTTCCACGGTGTGTGTGTGTGTGTGTCATGTTTCCACGGTGTGTGTGTGTGTGTGTCATGTTTCCATGGTGTGTGTGTGTGTGTGTGTCATGTTTCCACGGTGTGTGTGTGTCATGTTTCCACGGTGTGTGTGTGTGTGTGTCATGTTTCCATGGTGTGTGTGTGTCATGTTTCCACGGTGTGTGTGTGTGTGTGTGTGTCATGTTTCCACGGTGTGTGTGTGTGTGTGTGTCATGTTTCCACGGTGACCCCAGTTATAGTGAACCTGACAAAGAGAGACTCTGGGTCAGTTATAAACCCTGAGAGACTCTACTTTGTCAGGTTCACTATAACTGGGGTCAGATATAAACCTTAATTGAATGCTTATTAATTAAAGACCTGTAATGGAATAATCATGATGCTCATATTGTACTTCTTAAATGTTTATACATGTTGGAATAGGACCCAGAAATACATTCTTTAAAAGTATATATTTTATAAATAAATTCTCATGAATGAAAGTAATTCACGTAAACTAATAATCGTATGGGGCATCGATACCATTCACTATAGCATACCACTATTTATACACTGGGTGGTTCGAGCCCTGAATGCCGATTGGCTGAAAGCTGTGTTATATCAGACTGTATACCATGGGTATAACAAAACATTTATTATTTTTACTGCTATAATTACGTTGGTAAGCAGTTTATAACAGCGGTAAGGCACCTCAGGAGGTTCGTGGTATATGGCCAATATACCACGGTTAAGGGTTGTATCCAGGCACTCCGTGTTGCGTCATGCTTAAGAACAGCCCTTAGCCGTGGAATATTGGCCATATACCACACCTCCTTGGGCCTTAATGCTTAAATATACCACAGACTGTCTCTAACTGGTAATATAGACTGTGTTGTAGGTCTATAAACCCCTATATAGACTGTGTTGTAGGTCTATAAACCCCTATATAGACTGTGTTGTAGGTCTATAAACCCCTATATAGACTGTGTTGTAGGTCTATAAACCCCTATATAGACTGTGTTGTATATAGACTGTGTTGTAGGTCTATAAACCCCTATATAGACTGTGTTGTAGGTCTATAAACCCCTTTATAGACTGTGTTGTAGATCTATCAACCCCTATATAGACTGTGTTGTAGGTCTATAAACCCCTATATAGACTGTGTTGTAGGTCTATAAACCCCTATATAGACTGTGTTGTAGGTCTATAAACCCCTATATAGACTGTGTTGTAGGTCTATAAACCCCTATATAGACTGTGTTGTAGGTCTATAAACCCCTATATAGACTGTGTTGTAGGTCTATAAACGCCTATATAGACTGTGTTGTAGGTCTATAAACCCCTATATAGACTGTGTTGTAGGTCTATAAACCCCTATATAGTCTGTGTTGTAGGTCTATAAACCACTATATAGACTGTGTTGTAGGTCTATAAACCCCTATATAGACTGTGTTGTAGGTCTATCAACCCCTATATAGACTGTGTTGTATATAGACTGTGTTGTAGGTCTATAAACCCCTATATAGACTGTGTTGTAGGTCTATAAACCCCTATATAGACTGTGTTGTAGGTCTATCAACCCCTATATAGACTGTGTTGTAGGTCTATAAACCCCTATATAGACTGTGTTGTAGGTCTATCAACCCCTATATAGACTGTGTTGTATATAGACTGTGTTGTAGGTCTATAAACCCCTATATAGACTGTGTTGTAGGTCTATCAACCCCTATATAGACTGTGTTGTATATAGACTGTGTTGTAGGTCTATAAACCCCTATATAGACTGTGTTGTAGGTCTATAAACCCCTATATAGACTATGTTGTAGGTCTATAAACCACTATATAGACTGTGTTGTAGGTCTATAAACCCCTATATAGACTGTGTTGTATATAGACTGTGTTGTAGGTCTATAAAGACTGTGTTGTAGGTCTATAAACCCCTATATAGACTGTGTTGTAGGTCTATAAACCCCTATATAGTCTGTGTTGTAGGTCTATAAACCCCTATATAGACTGTGTTGTAGGTCTATAAACCCCTATATAGACTGTGTTGTAGGTCTATAAACCCCTATATAGACTGTGTTGTATATAGACTGTGTTGTAGGTCTATAAACCCCTATATAGACTGTGTTGTAGGTCTATAAACCCCTATATAGACTGTGTTGTAGTTCTATAAACCCCTATTTAGACTGTGTTGTAGGTCTATAAACCCCTATATAGACTGTGTTGTATATAGACTGTGTTGTAGGTCTATAAACCCCTATATAGACTGTGTTGTAGGTCTATAAACCCCTATATAGACTGTGTTCTAGGTCTATCAACCCCTATATAGACTGTGTTGTAGGTCTATAAACCCCTATATAGACTGTGTTGTATATATACTGTGTTGTAGGTCTATAAACCCCTATATAGACTGTGTTGTAGGTCTATAAACCCCTATATAGACTGTGTTGTATATAGACTGTGTTGTAGGTCTATAAACCCCTATATAGACTGTGTTGTAGGTCTATAAACCCCTATATAGACTGTGTTGTATATAGACTGTGTTGTAGGTCTATAAACCCCTATATAGACTGTGTTGTATGTCTATAAACCCCTATATAGACTGTGTTGTAGGTCTATAAACCCCTATTTAGACTGTGTTGTAGGTCTATAAACCCCTATATAGACTGTGTTGTATATAGACTGTGTTGTAGGTCTATAAACCCCTATATAGACTGTGTTGTAGGTCTATAAACCCCTATATAGACTGTGTTGTAGGTCTATAAACCCCTATATAGACTGTGTTGTGGGTCTATAAACCCCTATATAGACTGTGTTGTAGGTCTATAAACCCCTATATAGACTGTGTTGTATATAGACTGTGTTGTAGGTCTATAAACCCCTATATAGACTGTGTTGTAGGTCTATAAACCCCTATATAGACTCTGTTGTAGGTCTATAAACCCCTATATAGACTGTGTTGTAGGTCTATCAACCCCTATATAGACTGTGTTGTAGGTCTATCAACCCCTATATAGACTGTGTTGTAGGTCTATAAACCCCTATATAGACTGTGTTGTAGGTCTATAAACCCCTATATAGACTGTGTTGTAGGTCTATAAACCCCTATATAGACTGTGTTGTAGGTCTATAAACCCCTATATAGACTGTGTTGTAGGTCTATAAACCCCTATATAGACTGTGTTGTAGGTCTATAAACGCCTATATAGACTGTGTTGTAGGTCTATAAACCCCTATATAGACTGTGTTGTAGGTCTATAAACCCCTATATAGTCTGTGTTGTAGGTCTATAAACCACTATATAGACTGTGTTGTAGGTCTATAAACCCCTATATAGACTGTGTTGTAGGTCTATCAACCCCTATATAGACTGTGTTGTATATAGACTGTGTTGTAGGTCTATAAACCCCTATATAGACTGTGTTGTAGGTCTATAAACCCCTATATAGACTGTGTTGTAGGTCTATAAACCCCTATATAGACTGTGTTGTATATAGACTGTGTTGTAGGTCTATAAACCCCTATATAGACTGTGTTGTAGGTCTATAAACCCCTATATAGACTGTGTTGTAGTTCTATAAACCCCTATTTAGACTGTGTTGTAGGTCTATAAACCCCTATATAGACTGTGTTGTATATAGACTGTGTTGTAGGTCTATAAACCCCTATATAGACTGTGTTGTAGGTCTATAAACCCCTATATAGACTGTGTTCTAGGTCTATCAACCCCTATATAGACTGTGTTGTAGGTCTATAAACCCCTATATAGACTGTGTTGTATATATACTGTGTTGTAGGTCTATAAACCCCTATATAGACTGTGTTGTAGGTCTATAAACCCCTATATAGACTGTGTTGTATATAGACTGTGTTGTAGGTCTATAAACCCCTATATAGACTGTGTTGTAGGTCTATAAACCCCTATATAGACTGTGTTGTATATAGACTGTGTTGTAGGTCTATAAACCCCTATATAGACTGTGTTGTATATAGACTGTGTTGTAGGTCTATAAACCCCTATATAGACTGTGTTGTATATAGACTGTGTTGTAGGTCTATAAACCCCTATATAGACTGTGTTGTAGGTCTATAAACCCCTATATAGACTGTGTTGTAGGTCTATCAACCCCTATATAGACTGTGTTGTATATAGACTGTGTTGTAGGTCTATAAACCCCTATATAGACTGTGTTGTAGGTCTATAAACCCCTATATAGACTGTGTTGTAGGTCTATAAACCCCTATATAGACTGTGTTGTATATAGACTGTGTTGTAGGTCTATAAACCCCTATATAGACTGTGTTGTAGGTCTATAAACCCCTATATAGACTGTGTTGTAGTTCTATAAACCCCTATTTAGACTGTGTTGTAGGTCTATAAACCCCTATATAGACTGTGTTGTATATAGACTGTGTTGTAGGTCTATAAACCCCTATATAGACTGTGTTGTAGGTCTATAAACCCCTATATAGACTGTGTTCTAGGTCTATCAACCCCTATATAGACTGTGTTGTAGGTCTATAAACCCCTATATAGACTGTGTTGTATATATACTGTGTTGTAGGTCTATAAACCCCTATATAGACTGTGTTGTAGGTCTATAAACCCCTATATAGACTGTGTTGTATATAGACTGTGTTGTAGGTCTATAAACCCCTATATAGACTGTGTTGTAGGTCTATAAACCCCTATATAGACTGTGTTGTATATAGACTGTGTTGTAGGTCTATAAACCCCTATATAGACTGTGTTGTATATAGACTGTGTTGTAGGTCTATAAACCCCTATATAGACTGTGTTGTAGGTCTATAAACCCCTATATAGACTGTGTTGTAGTTCTATAAACCCCTATTTAGACTGTGTTGTAGGTCTATAAACCCCTATATAGACTGTGTTGTATATAGACTGTGTTGTAGGTCTATAAACCCCTATATAGACTGTGTTGTAGGTCTATAAACGCCTATATAGACTGTGTTCTAGGTCTATCAACCCCTATATAGACTGTGTTGTAGGTCTATAAACCCCTATATAGACTGTGTTGTATATATACTGTGTTGTAGGTCTATAAACCCCTATATAGACTGTGTTGTAGGTCTATAAACCCCTATATAGACTGTGTTGTATATAGACTGTGTTGTAGGTCTATAAACCCCTATATAGACTGTGTTGTAGGTCTATAAACCCCTATATAGACTGTGTTGTATATAGACTGTGTTGTAGGTCTATAAACCCCTATATAGACTGTGTTGTATGTCTATAAACCCCTATATAGACTGTGTTGTAGGTCTATAAACCCCTATTTAGACTGTGTTGTAGGTCTATAAACCCCTATATAGACTGTGTTGTATATAGACTGTGTTGTAGGTCTATAAACCCCTATATAGACTGTGTTGTAGGTCTATAAACCCCTATATAGACTGTGTTGTAGGTCTATAAACCCCTATATAGACTGTGTTGTGGGTCTATAAACCCCTATATAGACTGTGTTGTAGGTCTATAAACCCCTATATAGACTGTGTTGTATATAGACTGTGTTGTAGGTCTATAAACCCCTATATAGACTGTGTTGTAGGTCTATAAACCCCTATATAGACTCTGTTGTAGGTCTATAAACCCCTATATAGACTGTGTTGTAGGTCTATAAACCCCTATATAGACTGTGTTGTAGGTCTATCAACCCCTATATAGACTGTGTTGTAGGTCTATCAACCCCTATATAGACTGTGTTGTAGGTCTATAAACCCCTATATAGACTGTGTTGTAGGTCTATAAACCCCTATATAGACTGTGTTGTAGGTCTATAAACCCCTATATAGACTGTGTTGTAGGTCTATAAACACCTATATAGACTGTGTTGTAGGTCTATAAACCCCTATATAGACTGTGTTGTATATAGACTGTGTTGTCAGTCTATCAACCCCTATATAGACTGTGTTGTAGGTCTATAAACCCCTATATAGACTGTGTTGTAGGTCTATCAACCCCTATATAGACTGTGTTGTAGGTCTATCAACCCCTATATAGACTGTGTTGTAGGTCTATAAACTCCTATATAGACTGTGTTGTAGGTCTATAAACCCCTATATAGACTGTGTTGTAGGTCTATAAACCCCTATATAGACTGTGTTGTAGGTCTATAAACCCCTATATAGACTGTGTTGTATATAGACTGTGTTGTAGGTCTATAAACCCCTATATAGACTGTGTTGTAGGTCTATAAACCCCTATATAGACTGTGTTGTAGGTCTATAAACCCCTATATAGACTGTGTTGTAGGTCTATAAACCCCTATATAGACTGTGTTGTAGGTCTATCAACCCCTATATAGACTGTGTTGTAGGTCTATCAACCCCTATATAGACTGTGTTGTAGGTCTATAAACCCCTATATAGACTGTGTTGTAGGTCTATAAACCCCTATATAGACTGTGTTGTAGGTCTATAAACCCCTATATAGACTGTGTTGTAGGTCTATAAACCCCTATATAGACTGTGTTGTAGGTCTATAAACCCCTATATAGACTGTGTTGTATATAGACTGTGTTGTCAGTCTATCAACCCCTATATAGACTGTGTTGTAGGTCTATAAACCCCTATATAGACTGTGTTGTAGGTCTATCAACCCCTATATAGACTGTGTTGTAGGTCTATCAACCCCTATATAGACTGTGTTGTAGGTCTATAAACCCCTATATAGACTGTGTTGTAGGTCTATAAACCCCTATATAGACTGTGTTGTAGGTCTATAAACCCCTATATAGACTGTGTTGTAGGTCTATCAACCCCTATATAGACTGTGTTGTAGGTCTATCAACCCCTATATAGACTGTGTTGTAGGTCTATAAACCCCTATATAGACTGTGTTGTAGGTCTATAAACCCCTATATAGACTGTGTTGTAGGTCTATAAACCCCTATATAGACTGTGTTGTAGGTCTATAAACCCCTATATAGACTGTGTTGTAGGTCTATAAACCCCTATATAGACTGTGTTGTAGGTCTATAAACCCCTATATAGACTGTGTTGTATATAGACTGTGTTGTCAGTCTATCAACCCCTATATAGACTGTGTTGTAGGTCTATAAACCCCTATATAGACTGTGTTGTAGGTCTATCAACCCCTATATAGACTGTGTTGTAGGTCTATCAACCCCTATATAGACTGTGTTGTAGGTCTATAAACCCCTATATAGACTGTGTTGTAGGTCTATAAACCCCTATATAGACTGTGTTGTAGGTCTATAAACCCCTATATAGACTGTGTTGTAGGTCTATAAACCCCTATATAGACTGTGTTGTAGGTCTATAAACCCCTATATAGACTGTGTTGTAGGTCTATAAACCCCTATATAGACTGTGTTGTAGGTCTATAAACCCCTATATAGACTGTGTTGTAGGTCTATAAACCCCTATATAGACTGTGTTGTATATAGTCTGTGTTGTAGGTCTGTAAACCCCTATATAGACTGTGTTGTAGGTCTATAAACCCCTATATAGACTGTGTTGTAGGTCTATAAACCCCTATATAGACTGTGTTTTAGGTCTATAAACCCCTATATAGACTGTGTTGTAGGTCTATAAACCCCTATATAGACTGTGTTGTAGGTCTATAAACCCCTATATAGACTGTGTTGTAGGTCTATAAACCCCTATATAGACTGTGTTGTAGGTCTATAAACCCCTATATAGACTGTGTTGTAGGTCTATAAACCCCTATATAGACTGTGTTGTAGGTCTATAAACCCCTATATAGACTGTGTTGTAGGTCTATAAACCCCTATATAGACTGTGCTGTAGGTCTATAAACCCCTATATAGACTGTGTTGTAGGTCTATAAACCCCTATATAGACTGTGTTGTAGGTCTATAAACCCTTATATAGACTGTGTTGTAGGAACTAGTTAGGTCATCTCTAACTGGTAATATAGACTGTGTTGTATGAACTAGTTAGGTCATCTCTAACTGGTAATATAGACTGTGTTGTAGGAACTAGTTAGGTCATCTCTAACTGGTAATATAGACTGTGTTGTAGGAACTAGTTAGGTCATCTCTAACTGGTAATATAGACTGTGTTGTATGAACTAGTTAGGTCATCTCTAACTGGTAATATAGACTGTGTTGTAGGAACTAGTTAGGTCATCTCTAACTGGTAATATAGACTGTGTTGTAGGAACTAGTTAGGCCATCTCTAACTGGTAATATAGACTGTGTTGTAGGAACTAGTTAGGTCATCTCTAACTGGTAATATAGACTGTGTTGTAGGAAATAGTTAGGTTATCTCTAACTGGTAATATAGACTGTGTTGTAGGAACTAGTTAGGTCATCTCTAACTGGTAATATAGACTGTGTTGTAGGAACTAGTTAGGTCATCTCTAACTGGTAATATAGACTGTGGTGTATGAACTAGTTAGGTCATCTCTAACTGGTAATATAGACTGTGTTTTATGAACTAGTTAGGTCATCTCTAACTGGTAATATAGACTGTAGTGTATGAACTAGTTAGGTCATCTCTAACTGGTAATATAGACTGTGTTGTAGGAACTAGTTAGGTCATCTCTAACTGGTTTTATAGACTGTGTTGTAGGAACTAGTTAGGTCAGAGGCGGACTGTCTTTCTGTCCTTGTCCTGCTTTCTGCTAGCGCGTGCCTGAGAGGGAGGAGAGGGAGGAGAGGGAAAGAAAGTCAGAGAAGGGGATATGAGAGAGAGAGAGTGTGTGTTTGAGGTAACACTATCTTTTTGGGTATCACTATCTTGTTGGGTAATACTATCTTGTTGGGTATAACTATCTTGTTGGGTATCACTATCTTGTTGTGTTTCACTATCTTGTTGGGTATCACTATCTTGTTGTATAACACTATCTTGTTGGGTATCACTATCTTGTTGGGTGTATTGTTGGGTAACACTATCTTGTTGGGTAACACTATCTTGTTGGGTATCACTATATTGTTGGGTATCACTATATTGTTGGGTATCACTATCTTGTTGGGTAACACTATCTTGTTGGGTATCACTATCTTGTTGGGTAACACTATCTTGTTGGGTATCACTATCTTGTTGGGTAACACTATCTTGTTGGGTAACACTATCTTGTTGGGTAACACTATCTGGTTGGGTATCACTATCTTGTTGGGTAACACTATCTGGTTGGGTAACACTATCTCATTGGGTATCGCTATCTTGTTGGGTAACACTATCTCGTTGGGTATCGCTATCTTGTTGGGTAACACTATCTCGTTGGGTATCACTATATTGTTGTGTTTCACTATCTTGTTGGGTATCACTATCTTGTTGGGTAATACTATCTTGTTGGGTATCACTATCTTGTTGGGTAACACTATCTCGTTGGGTATCACTATCTTGTTGTGTTTCACTATCTTGTTGGGTATCACTATCTTGTTGGGTGTATTGTTGGGTAACACTATCTTGTTGGGTAATACTATCTTGTTGGGTGTATTGTTGGGTAACACTATCTTGTTGTGTTTCACTATCTTGTTGGGTATCACTATCTTGTTGAGTGTATTGTTGGGTAACACTATCTTGTTGCGTTTCACTATCTTGTTGGGTAACACTATCTTGTTGTGTTTCACTATCTTGTTGGGTAACAATATCTTGTTGTGTTTCACTATCTTGTTGGGTATCACTATCTTGTTGGGTATCACTATCTTGTTGGGTAACACTATCTTGTTGGGTAATACTATCTTGTTGGGTAGCACTATCTTGTTGGGTAACATTATCTTGTCTGGTATCACTATGTTGTTGGGTAACACTATCTTGTTGGGTAACACTATCTTGTTGGGTAATACTATCTTGTTGGGTAACACTATCTTGTTGGGTAATACTGTCTTGTTGTGTTTCACTATCTTGTTGGGTAACACTATCTTGTTGTGTTTCACTATCTTGTTGGGTAACAATATCTTGTTGTGTTTCACTATCTTGTTGGGTATCACTATCTTGTTGGGTATCACTATCTTGTTGGGTAACACTATCTTGTTGGGTATCACTATCTTGTTGGGTATCACTATCTTGTTGGGTAATACTATCTTGTTGGGTAGCACTATCTTGTTGGGTAACATTATCTTGTCTGGTATCACTATGTTGTTGGGTAACACTATCTTGTTGGGTAACACTATCTTGTTGGGTAACACTACCTTGTTGGGTAATACTGTCTTGTTGTGTTTCACTATCTTGTTGGGTAACACTATCTTGTTGTGTTTCAACATCTTGTCTGGTATCAATATCTTGTTGTGTTTCAACATCTTGTCTGGTATCAATATCTTGTTGGGTATCACTATCTTGTTGGGTAACACTATATTGTTGGGTAATACTATTATTGTTGGGTAGCACTATCTTGTTGGGTATCACTATCTTGTTGGGTAACACTATCCTGTTGGGTAACACTATCTTGTTGGGTAACACTATCTTGTTGGGTAATACTATCTTGTTGGGTATCACTATCTTGTTGGGTATCACTATCTCGTTGGGTATCACTATCTCGTTGGGTATCACTATCTCGTTGGGTATCACTATCTCGTTGGGTAACACACGGTCTTGTTTCTGTAAAGTAATTTCTGCTCTGCAGTGAAAGACTGAGAGTGTTTCGATGGGCAGAGAAAGGAGAAGAGTATCTATCCACTCTCTCTTTCTCCCCCCTCTTTCTCTCCTCTCTCTCTCTTTCTCCCCTCTCTCTCTCTCTCTCTCTCTCTCTCTTTCTCCTCTCTCTCTCTCTCTTCTCTCTCTCTACCCTCTCTCTCTCTCTCTCTCTCTCTCTCTCTCTCTCTCTCTCTCTCTCTCTCTCACCCTCTCTCACCCTCTCCCTCTATCTCTCTCACCCTCTCCCTCTATCTATCTTCTCTATCCCCCTCTCTCTCTCTACCCTCTCTATCTCTCTTCTCTCTCTCTCCTCCTCTCTCTCTCTCTCTCTCTCTCTCTCTCTCTGTCTCTCACTCTCTCTCTCTCTCTCTCTCTCTCTCTCGCTCTCTCTCACCCTCTCCCTCTATCTATCTTCTCTATCCCCCTCTCTCTCTCTACCCTCTCTATTTCTCTCTACCCTCTCTCTTGGCCCAGTTAGGAAGAAAGTGGAAAGGCATCAAGTCAGTGAAACTAACCCTCTCAGCCACTCCTGTACTGAGAATCTTGGAATCATGTAATGAGCAGTCCTTTACCCCTCCTCACCCGCCCTCCTCACCCTCTTCTTCACCCCTATACACCCCCCTCCTCCTCACCCTCTTCTTCACCCCTATACACCCCCCCCCCTCCTCCCATCTCCTTACCCCTCCTCCCTCCCCAGCCCCCAGCCCTCAGGCTTCAGTCCAATTAGCCTGTTGCAGCTAACGAGCATGAAATAAGATTTGGTCACCCAGCCGATCAGCGGTCAGCAGCCACAGTCACCACACACACACACACACACCACTGAACGACAAAGGGAGGAGCAACAGAGAGAGAGAGAGAAGAAAACAGAGCAAACTAGAATGCCATTTGGCCCTAAACAGAGAGTACACAGTGGCAGAATACCTGACCACTGTGGCTGACCCAAACTTAAGGAAAGCTTTGACTATGTACAGACTCAGTGAGCATAGCCTTGCTATTGAGAAAGGCCGCCGTAGGCAGACATGGCTCTCAAGAGAAGACAGGCTATGTGCTCACTGCCCACAAAATGAGGTGGAAACTGAGGTGCACTTCCTAACCTCCTGCCCAATGTATGACCATATTAGAGACACATATTTCCCTCAGATTACACAGATCCACAAAGAATTAGAAAACAACCCCAATTTTAATGAACTCCTAATTCCCTGTCTTTATTTCTCTTTCTGTCTGTCCCATCCTGTCCCATCCTATCCTGTCCTGTCCCATCCTGTCCTGTCCCACCCTGTCCCACCCTGTCCTGTTCCATCCTATTCTGTCCTGTCCCATCCTGTCCTGTCCCATCCTGTCCTGTCCTGTCCTGTCCCATCCTGTCCTGTCCGATCATGCTTCCTTGTCTTTATGTCCCCATCAGAGACACATCAGTCTGGTCCCACCATGTCCCCCAGGCTAGATGGAGACAGACAGTGACAGATTCAGTTGCCCCCATCAGAGACACATCAGTCTGGTCCCACCATGTCCCCCAGGCTAGATGGAGACAGACAGTGACAGATTCAGTTGTCAGCAATCATCTGTCTGATCACCAACTCCAGCCGTCACTAGGAAGCCGTCACTAGGAAGCCGTCACTAGGAAGCCTACACTGGGAAGCCTACACTGGGAAGCCGTCACTAGGAAGCCTACACTGGGAAGCCTACACTGGGAAGCCGTCACTAGGAAGCCTACACTAGGAAGCCTACACTGGGAAGCCTACACTGGGAAGCCTACACTAGGAAGCCTACACTGGGAAGCCGTCACTAGGAAGCCGTCACTAGGAAGCCTACACTGGGAAGCCGTCACTAGGAAGCCTACACTGGGTAGTTGTCACTAGGAAGCCTACACTAGGAAGCCGTCACTAGGAAGCCTACACTGGGAAAACTACACTGGGAAGCCTACACTAGGAAGCCTACACTAGGAAGCCTACACTAGGAAGCCTACACTGGGAAGCCTACACTAGGAAGCCTACACTAGGAAGCCTAAACTGGGAAGCCTACACTGGGAAGTCTACACTAGCAAGTCTACACTGGGAAGCCTACACTGGGAAGCCGTCACTAGAAAGGGTACACTAGGAAGCCGTAACTAGGAAGCCTACACTAGGAAGCCTACACTGGGAAGCCTACACTAGGAAGCCTACACTGGGAAGCCTACACTAGGAAGCCTACACTAGGAAGCCTACACTGGGAAGCCTACACTGGGAAGCCTACACTGGGAAGCATACACTAGGAAGCTGTCACTAGGAAGCTGTCACTAGGAAGCTGTCACTAGGAAGCATACACTGGGAAGCCTACACTGGGAAGCCTACACTAGGAATCCTACACTGGGAAGCCTACACTGGGAAGCCTACACTGGGAAGCCTACACTGGGAAGCCTACACTAGGAAGCTGTCACTAGGAAGACTACACTAGGAAGCCTACACTGGGAAGCCTACACTGGGAAGCCGTCACTAGGAAGCCTACACTGGGAAGCCGTCACTAGGAAGCCTACACTGGGAAGCCGTCACTAGGAAGCCTACACTGGGAAGCCGTCACTAGGAAGCCTACACTGGGAAGCCGTCACTAGGAAGCCTAAACTAGGAAGCCGTCACTAGGAAACATACTGACACATTACCAACGCTAGCTAACATACCATGGGTGTGTTAGACATTACCAACGCTAGCTAACATACCATGTGTGTGTAAGACATTACCAACGCTAGCTAACATACCGTGGATGTGTTAGACACTACCAACGCTAGCTAACATACCGTGGATGTGTTAGACATTACCAACGCTAGCTAACATACCATGGATGTGTTAGACATTACCAACGCTAGCTAACATACCATGGATGTGTTAGACATTACCAACGCTAGCTAACATACCATGTGTGTGTAAGACATTACCAACGCTAGCTAACATACCATGGATGTGTTAGACATTACCAACGCTAGCTAACATACTGTAGGTGTGTTAGACATTACCAACGCTAGCTAACATACCGTCTGTGTGTTAGACATTACCAACGCTAGCTAACATACCATGGATGTGTTAGACATTACCAACGCTAGCTAACATACCGTCTGTGTGTTAGACATTACCAACGCTAGCTAACATACTGTAGGTGTGTTAGACATTACCAACGCTAGCTACCATACCATGGATGTGTTAGACATTACCAACGCTAGCTAACATACCATGGATGTGTTAGACATTACCAACGCTAGCTAACATACCATGGATGTGTTAGACATTACCAACGCTAGCTAACATACCATGGATGTGTTAGACATTACCAACGCTAGCTAACATACTGTAGGTGTGTTAGACATTACCAACGCTAGCTAACATACTGTAGGTGTGTTAGACATTACCAACGCTAGCTAACATACTGTAGGTGTGTTAGACATTACCAACGCTAGCTAACATACCGTAGGTTTGTAAGAGCTGTGACTGTGTGAGTGTCTCTGTGTGTGTCTCTGTGTGTGTGTGTGTGTGTGTGTGTGTGTGTGTGTGTGTGTGTGTGTGTGTGTGTGTGTGTGTGTGTGTGTGTGTGTGTGTGTGTGTGTTTGAGTACCGATGACTCAAGTGAACTGCACAGGGGCAACGCCCCCACACACACAGGGAAGAACGAGACAAAACAAAATCTTTACCGCTTTCCAGAATGAGCCATGTTAACACCTCCCTGACACACACACACACACACACACACACACACACACAGAGACACATAAACCCAGTGGAGGGGAACAGAAAC
>NW_023493680.1:245000-260000 GCF_013265735.2 Oncorhynchus mykiss
CCATACTACACTACACCATACTATACCACACGTTACAATACTATACTATACCACACGATACAATACTATACCATACTACACTATACCATACTATAATATGCTATACCATGCTACACTATACCATACTACACTATACCACACAACACAATACTATGTCATACTATACCATACTATACAATACTATACTATACTACACTATACCACACGATACAATACTACACTATACCACGCTATACCATACTACACTATACCATACTACGCTATGCCATACTATACCATACTATACAATGCTATACTATACTACACCATACCATACTATACAATACTATACTATGCCGCACAATACAATACTATACCATACTACACTATACCATACTATGCTATACCATACTACACTATACCACACGATACAATACTATACCATCCTATACAATACTATACCACACGATACAATACTATACCATACTACACTATACCATCCTATACAATACTATACCACACGGTACAATACTATACTACACCACACCACACCACACGACAATAACATAATATACCACACTATACTACACTACGCTACACGACACTACACTATAATATACTATACTATACTACACCACACTACACTATACTATACCACGCCATACTGCACTATACAATACCATACGATACTGCACAACACTCCACTACACAGCACAGTGCTATACTATGCTATACTACACCACACTATACTATGCTATACTACACTACACTATACTACCCTGCCCTACCCTACACTACACTGTAATACCATATACTATCCTACACTGCACTACACCATGTTACACTACACTACCCTACACTACACTGTAATACCCTACACTACACTGTAATACCCTACACTATCCTACACTACACTGCACTATACTACACTATCCTACACTACACTGCCCTACACTACACTGTAATACCCTACACTGCACTGTAATACCCTACACTATCCTACACTACACTGCACTATACTACACTATGCTACACTACAATACCCTACACTACACTGTAATACCCTACACTACACTGTAATACCCTACACTATCCTACACTACACTGCACTATACTACACTATCCTACACTACACTACCCTACACTACACTGTAATACCCTACACTACCCTGCCCTACACTACACTATACCACACTATGCTACACTACACTACCCTACACTACACTGTAATACCCTACACTACACTGTAATACCCTACACTATCCTACACTACACTGCACTATACTACACTATCCTACACTACACTACCCTACACTACACTGTAATACCCTACACTACCCTGCCCTACACTACACTATACCACACTATGCTACACTACACTACCCTACACTACACTGTAATACCCTACAGTACCCTGCCCTACACTACACTATACTACACTATGCTACACTACACTACTCTACACTGCACTGTAATACCCTACACTATGCTCCACTACACTGTCCTACACTACCCTGCCCTACACTACACTATACTACACTATGCTACACTACACTGCCCTACACTACAATACACTGTAATACCCTACACCATCCTATACTACACTGTAATACCCTATACTATCCTACACTACACTGTAATACCCTATACTATCCTATACTACACTGTAATACCCTATACTATCCTACACTACACTGTAATACCCTATACTATCCTACACTACACTGTAATGCCCTACACTATCCTACACTACACTACATTTTAATACATTGCCCTACACTACACTACACTGTAATACCCTATACTATCCTACACTACACTACACTGTAATACCCTATACTATCCTACACTACACTGTAATACCCTATACTATCCTACACTACACTACACTGTAATACCCTATACTATCCTACACTACACTACACTGTAATACCCTATACTATACTATCCTACACTACACTGTAATGCCCTATACTATACTATCCTACACTACACTGTAATACCCTATACTATCCTACACTACACTACACTGTAATACCCTATACTATCCTACACTACACTGTAATACCCTATACTATCCTACACTACACTACACTGTAATACCCTATACTATCCTACACTACACTGTAATACCCTATACTATCCTACACTACACTACACTGTAATACCCTATACTATCCTACACTACACTACACTGTAATACCCTATACTATACTATCCTATCCTACACTACACTGTAATACCCTATACTATCCTACACTACACTGTAATACCCTATACTATCCTACACTACACTTCACTGTAATACCCTATACTATCCTACACTACACTGTAATACCCTATACTATACTATCCTATCCTACACTACACTGTAATACCCTATACTATCCTACACTACACTGTAATACCCTATACTATCCTACACTACACTACACTGTAATACCCTATACTATCCTACACTACACTGTAATACCCTATACTATCCTACACTACACTGTAATACCCTATACTATCCTACACTACACTGTAATACCCTATACTATCCTATTCTACACTACACTGTAATACCCTATACTATCCTACACTACACTGTAATACCCTATACTATACTATCCTACACTACACTGTAATACCCTATACTATACTATCCTACACTACACTGTAATACCCTATACTATCCTACACTACACTGTAATACCCTATACTATCCTACACTACACTACACTGTAATACCCTATACTATCCTACACTACACTGTAATACCCTATACTATCCTACACTACACTACACTGTAATACCCTATACTATCCTACACTACACTGTAATACCCTATACTATCCTACACTACACTGTAATACCCTATATTATCCTACACTACACTGTAATACCCTATACTATCCTACACTACACTGTAATACCCTATACTATCCTACACTACACTGTAATACCCTATACTATCCTACACTACACTACACTGTAATACCCTATACTATCCTACACTACACTGTAATACCCTATACTATCCTACACTACACTGTAATACCCTATACTATCCTACACTACACTGTAATACCCTATACTATCCTACACTACACTGTAATACCCTATACTATCCTACACTACACTGTAATACCCTATACTATCCTACACTACACTGTAATACCCTATACTATCCTACACTACACTGTAATACCCTATACTATCCTACACTACACTGTAATACCCTATACTATACTATCCTATCCTACACTACACTGTAATACCCTATACTATCCTACACTACACTGTAATACCCTATACTATCCTACACTACACTGTAATACCCTATACTATCCTACACTACACTGTAATACCCTATACTATCCTACACTACACTGTAATACCCTATACTATCCTACACTACACTGTAATACCCTATACTATCCTACACTACACTGTAATACCCTATACTATCCTACACTACACTGTAATACCCTATACTATCCTACACTACACTACACTGTAATACCCTATACTATCCTACACTACACTGTAATACCCTATACTATCCTACACTACACTGTAATACCCTATACTATCCTACACTACACTACACTGTAATACCCTATACTATCCTACACTACACTGTAATACCCTATACTATCCTATCCTACACTACACTGTAATACCCTATACTATCCTACACTACACTACACTGTCCTACACTACCCTGCCCTACACTACACTATACTACACTATGCTACACTACACTGCCCTACACTACAATACACTGTAATACCCTATACTATCCTACACTACACTGTAATGCCCTATACTATCCTACACTACACTGTAATACCCTATACTATCCTACACTACACTGTAATACCCTATACTATCCTACACTACACTGTAATACCCTATACTATCCTACACTACACTGTAATACCCTATACTATCCTACACTACACTACACTGTAATACCCTATACTATACTATCCTACACTACACTGTAATACCCTATACTCTCCTACACTACACTACTCTACACAACAGTACAATATTACTCACACTACCACCATCCTGTGTAGTTGGACAACAGTTCAGCTGAATTGTCTCTGGCTATTGTTGAAATATGATTAAAAGTTCAACTCAGGGTTTTCTACAGATTATAGACACATTAGACAGAGAGAGGAGATGGGGAGAGTAGAGAGACAGAGAGAGGAGATGGGGAGAGTAGAGAGACAGAGAGAGGAGATGGGGAGATTTAGAGAGACAGAGAGAGGAGATGGGGAGATTTAGAGAGACAGAGAGAGGAGATGGGGAGAGTAGAGAGACAGAGAGAGGAGATGGGGAGAGTAGAGAGACAGAGAGAGGAGATGGGGAGAGTAGAGAGACAGAGAGAGGAGATGGGGAGAGTAGAGAGACAGAGAGAGGAGATGGGGAGAGTAGAGAGACAGAGAGAGGAGATGGGGAGATTTAGAGAGACTGAGAGAGGAGATGGGGAGAGTAGAGAGACAGAGAGAGGAGATGGGGAGATTTAGAGAGACTGAGAGAGGAGATGGGGAGAGTAGAGAGACAGAGAGAGGAGATGGGGAGAGTAGAGAGACAGAGAGAGGAGATGGGGAGAGTAGAGAGACAGAGAGAGGAGATGGGGAGAGTAGAGAGACAGAGAGAGGAGATGGGGAGATTTAGAGAGACTGAGAGAGGAGATGGGGAGATTTAGAGAGACAGAGAGAGGAGATGGGGAGACAGAGAGAGGAGATGGGGAGAGTAGAGAGACAGAGAGAGGAGATGGGGAGAGTAGAGAGACAGAGAGAGGAGATGGGGAGAGTAGAGAGACAGAGAGAGGAGATGGGGAGAGTAGAGAGACAGAGAGAGGAGATGGGGAGATTTAGAGAGACTGAGAGAGGAGATGGGGAGATTTAGAGAGACAGAGAGAGGAGATGGGGAGACAGAGAGAGGAGATGGGGAGAGTAGAGAGACAGAGAGAGGAGATGGGGAGATTTAGAGAGACTGAGAGAGGAGATGGGGAGAGTAGAGAGACCGAGAGAGGAGATGGGGAGAGTAGAGAGACAGAGAGAGGACATGGGGAGAGTAGAGAGACAGAGAGAGGAGATGGGGAGAGTAGAGAGACAGAGAGAGGAGATGGGGAGAGTAGAGAGACAGAGAGAGGAGATGGGGAAATTTAGAGAGACTGAGAGAGGAGATGGGGAGATTTAGAGAGACAGAGAGAGGAGATGGGGAGACAGAGAGAGGAGATGGGGAGAGTAGAGAGACAGAGAGAGGAGATGGGGAGAGTAGAGAGACAGAGAGAGGAGATGGGGAGATTTAGAGAGACTGAGAGAGGAGATGGGGAGATTTAGAGAGACAGAGAGAGGAGATGGGGAGACAGAGAGAGGAGATGGGGAGAGTAGAGAGACAGAGAGAGGAGATGGGGAGAGTAGAGAGACAGAGAGAGGAGATGGGGAGATTTAGAGAGACTGAGAGAGGAGATGGGGAGAGTAGAGAGACCGAGAGAGGAGATGGGGAGAGTAGAGAGACAGAGAGAGGACATGGGGAGAGTAGAGAGACAGAGAGAGGAGATGGGGAGAGTAGAGAGACAGAGAGAGGAGATGGGGAGAGTAGAGAGACAGAGAGAGGAGATGGGGAAATTTAGAGAGACTGAGAGAGGAGATGGGGAGATTTAGAGAGACAGAGAGAGGAGATGGGGAGACAGAGAGAGGAGATGGGGAGAGTAGAGAGACAGAGAGAGGAGATGGGGAGAGTAGAGAGACAGAGAGAGGAGATGGGGAGATTTAGAGAGACTGAGAGAGGAGATGGGGAGATTTAGAGAGACAGAGAGAGGAGATGGGGAGACAGAGAGAGGAGATGGGGAGAGTAGAGAGACAGAGAGAGGAGATGGGGAGAGTAGAGAGACAGAGAGAGGAGATGGGGAGATTTAGAGAGACTGAGAGAGGAGATGGGGAGATTTAGAGAGACAGAGAGAGGAGATGGGGAGACAGAGAGAGGAGATGGGGAGAGTAGAGAGACAGAGAGAGGAGATGGGGAGAGTAGAGAGACAGAGAGAGGAGATGGGGAGAGTAGAGAGACAGAGAGAGGAGATGGGGAGAGTAGAGAGACAGAGAGAGGAGATGGGGAGAGTAGAGAGACAGAGAGAGGAGATGGGGAGAGTAGAGAGACAGAGAGAGGAGATGGGGAAATTTAGAGAGACTGAGAGAGGAGATGGGGAGATTTAGAGAGACAGAGAGAGGAGATGGGGAGACAGAGAGAGGAGATGGGGAGAGTAGAGAGACAGAGAGAGGAGATGGGGAGAGTAGAGAGACAGAGAGAGGAGATGGGGAGATTTAGAGAGACTGAGAGAGGAGATGGGGAGATTTAGAGAGACAGAGAGAGGAGATGGGGAGACAGAGAGAGGAGATGGGGAGAGTAGAGAGACAGAGAGAGGAGATGGGGAGAGTAGAGAGACAGAGAGAGGAGATGGGGAGATTTAGAGAGACTGAGAGAGGAGATGGGGAGAGTAGAGAGACCGAGAGAGGAGATGGGGAGAGTAGAGAGACAGAGAGAGGACATGGGGAGAGTAGAGAGACAGAGAGAGGAGATGGGGAGAGTAGAGAGACAGAGAGAGGAGATGGGGAGAGTAGAGAGACAGAGAGAGGAGATGGGGAAATTTAGAGAGACTGAGAGAGGAGATGGGGAGATTTAGAGAGACAGAGAGAGGAGATGGGGAGACAGAGAGAGGAGATGGGGAGAGTAGAGAGACAGAGAGAGGAGATGGGGAGAGTAGAGAGACAGAGAGAGGAGATGGGGAGATTTAGAGAGACTGAGAGAGGAGATGGGGAGATTTAGAGAGACAGAGAGAGGAGATGGGGAGACAGAGAGAGGAGATGGGGAGAGTAGAGAGACAGAGAGAGGAGATGGGGAGAGTAGAGAGACAGAGAGAGGAGATGGGGAGATTTAGAGAGACTGAGAGAGGAGATGGGGAGATTTAGAGAGACAGAGAGAGGAGATGGGGAGACAGAGAGAGGAGATGGGGAGAGTAGAGAGACAGAGAGAGGAGATGGGGAGAGTAGAGAGACAGAGAGAGGAGATGGGGAGAGTAGAGAGACAGAGAGAGGAGATGGGGAGAGTAGAGAGACAGAGAGAGGAGATGGGGAGATTTAGAGAGACTGAGAGAGGAGATGGGGAGATTTAGAGAGACAGAGAGAGGAGATGGGGAGACAGAGAGAGGAGATGGGGAGAGTAGAGAGACAGAGAGAGGAGATGGGGAGAGTAGAGAGACAGAGAGAGGAGATGGGGAGATTTAGAGAGACTGAGAGAGGAGATGGGGAGATTTAGAGAGACAGAGAGAGGAGATGGGGAGACAGAGAGAGGAGATGGGGAGAGTAGAGAGACAGAGAGAGGAGATGGGGAGAGTAGAGAGACAGAGAGAGGAGATGGGGAGAGTAGAGAGACAGAGAGAGGAGATGGGGAGAGTAGAGAGACAGAGAGAGGAGATGGGGAGATTTAGAGAGACTGAGAGAGGAGATGGGGAGATTTAGAGAGACAGAGAGAGGACATGGGGATAGTAGAGAGACAGAGAGAGGAGATGGGGAGAGTAGAGAGACAGAGAGAGGAGATGGGGAGAGTAGAGAGACAGAGAGAGGAGATGGGGAGAGTAGAGAGACAGAGAGAGGAGATGGGGAGAGTAGAGAGACAGAGAGAGGAGATGGGGAGATGTAGAGAGACAGAGAGAGGAGATGGGGAAAGTAGAGAGATAGAGACAGAAACAGAAAGAGAGACAGAGAGAGAGACAGAAAGAGAGACAGAAAGAGAGAGAGACAGAGAGAGAGAGACGGAGAGAGAGAGAAAGAGAGAGAGAGAGAGAGAGAGAGAGAGAGAGAGAGAGAGAGAGAGAGAGAGCATGGACATTCTCTGAACATCCCAGAATGTCCTGCAGACACAAAGATATGTCACTCTACCCATTTAAAGCAGCTTATTACGGAGTGATAAGGGTGAATTGCCTGAGTGAGAATGAAAGACTGGAGCAAAACAGACAGTATTCAGTATCAGCATTCACAGAGTGCTCTCTCAACGTGTGTGTTCTCTCAGTGTTCTCTCAACATGTGTTCTCTCAGTGTTCTCTCAACGTGTGTGTTCTCTCAGTGTTCTCTCAACATGTGTTCTCTCAACATGTGTTCTCTCAGTGCTCTCTCAATGTGTGTGTTCTCTCAGTAATCTCTCAACGTGTGTGTGTTCTCTCAGTGTTCTCTCAACATGTGTGTGTTCTCTCAGTGTTCTCTCAACATGCGTGTGTTCTCTCAGTGTTCTCTCAACGTGTGTGTTCTCTCAGTGCTCTCTCAACGTGTGTGTTCTCTCAGTGTTCTCTCAACATGTTTGTGTTCTTTCAGTGCTCTCTCAATGTGTGTGTTCTCTCAGTGCTCTCTCAACGTGTGTGTTCTCTCAGTGTTCTCTCAACGTGTGTGTTCTCTCAGTGCTCTCTCTCTCCTGTTAGGGCATTCTCCCACCTTCACCAGCAATTCAATCCAACACCAGAAATATGTCTTAGAATCTCCTAGCTTCCTAGCTTCTAGTTCATAGCTCGTAGTCCCTATCTCCTACCACCTAGTTCCTAATTCATAGTCCCTATCTCCTACCACATAGTTCCTAATTCATAGTCCCTATCTCCTACCACATAGTTCCTAAATCATAGTCCCTATCTCCTACCACCTAGTTCCTAAATCATAGTCCCTATCTCCTACCACCTAGTTCAACCTAGTTCCTAACTGATATAGCCAACAGTAATGATATCTATAAAGTCAACAGTAGTGATATCCATAGTGATATCTATATAGTCAACAGTAGTGATATCCATAGTGATATCCATATAGCCAACAGTAATGATATCTATAAAGTCAACAGTAGTGATATCCATAGTGATATCTATATAGTCAACAGTAGTGATATCCATAGTGATATCCATATAGACAACAGTAGTTATATATATATAGTCAACAGTAGTGATATCTATATAGTCAACAGTAGTGATATCTATATAGTCAACAGTAGTGATATCTATATAGTCAACAGTAGTGATATCCATAGTGATATCCATATAGACAACAGTAGTGATATCCATATAGTCAACAGTAGTGATATCCATATAGTCAACAGTAGTGATATCTATATAGTCAGCAGTAGTGATATCCATATAGTCAGTAGTGATATCCATAGTGATATCTATATAGACAACAGTAGTGATATCTATATAGTCAGTAGTGATATCCATATAGTCAACAGTAGTGATATCTATATAGTCAGCAGTAGTGATATCCATATAGTCAGTAGTGATATCCATAGTGATATCTATATAGACAACAGTAGTGATATCCATATAGTCAGTAGTGATATCCATAGTGATATCTATATAGACAACAGTAGTGATATCTATATAGTCAACAGTAGTGATATCCATATAGTCAGTAGTGATATCCATAGTGATATATATATAGACAACAGTAGTGATATCTATATAGTCAACAGTAGTGATATCTATATAGTCAACAGTAGTGATATCTATATAGTCAACAGTAGTGATATCCATATAGTCAACAGTAGTGATATCTATATAGTCAACAGTAGTGATATCCATAGTGATATCCATATAGTCAACAGTAGTGATATCTATATAGTCAACAGTAGTGATATCCATAGTGATATCCATATAGTCAACAGTAATGATATCCATATAGTCAACAGTAGTGATATCCATATAGTCAACAGTAGTGATATCTATATAGTCAACAGTAGTGATATCTATATAGTCAACAGTAGTGATATCCATAGTGATATCTATATATACAACAGTAGTGATATCCATATAGTCAACAGTAGTGATATCTATACAGTCAACAGTAGTGAAATCCATATAGTCAACAGTAGTGATATCCATATAGTCAACAGTAGTGATATCCATATAGTCAACAGTAGTGATATCTATACAGTCAACAGTAGTGAAATCCATATAGTCAACAGTAGTGATATCCATATAGTCAACAGTAGTGATATCTATATAGTCAACAGTAGTGATATCTATATAGTCAACAGTAGTGATATCCATATAGACAACAGTAGTGATATCTATATAGTCAACAGTAGTGATATCTATATAGTCAACAGTAGTGATATCCATAGTGATATCTATATAGTCAACAGTAGTGATATCCATATAGTCAACAGTAATGATATCTATATAGTCAACAGTAGTGATATCCATATAGTCAACAGTAGTGATATCCATAGTGATATCTATATAGTCAACAGTAGTGATATCCATGTAGTCAACAGTAGTGATATCCATAGTGATATCTATATAGTCAACAGTAGTGATATCCATAGTGATATCTATATAGTCAACAGTAGTGATATCCATAGTGATATCTATATAGTCAACAGTATTGATATCTATATAGTCAACAGTAGTGATATCCATAGTGATATCCATATAGTCAACAGTAGTGATATCCATATAGTTAACAGTAGTGATATCCATAGTGATATCCATATAGTCAACAGTAGTGATATCCATATAGTCAACAGTAGTGATATCTATATAGTCAACAGTAGTGATATCTATATAGACAACAGTAGTGATATCCATAGTGATATCTATATAGTCAACAGTAGTGATATCTATATAGTCAACAGTAGTGATGTCCATATAGTCAACAGTAGTGATATCTATATATTCAACAGTAGTGATATCCATAGTGATATCCATATAGTCAACAGTAGTGATATCCATATAGTCAACAGTAGTGATATCTATATAGTCAACAGTAGTGATATCCATAGTGATATCCATATAGTCAACAGTAGTGATATCCATAGTGATATCCATATAGTCAACAGTAGTGATATCCATATAGTCAACAGTAGTGATATCCATATAGTCAACAGTAGTGATGTCCATAGTGATATCTATATAGTCAACAGTAGTGATATCCATATAGTCAACAGTAGTGATATCTATATAGTCAACAGTAGTGATATCCATAGTGATATCCATATAGTCAACAGTAGTGATATCTATATAGTCAACAGTAGTGATATCCATAGTGATATCCATATAGTCAACAGTAGTGATATCCATATAGTCAACAGTAGTGATATCCATATAGTCAACAGTAGTGATATCTATATAGTCAACAGTAGTGATATCTATAGTGATATCTATATAGTCAACAGTAGTGATATCTATATAGTCAACAGTAGTGATATCCATAGTGATATCTATATAGACAACAGTAGTGATATCCATATAGTCAACAGTAGTGATATCTATACAGTCAACAGTAGTGAAATCCATATAGTCAACAGTAGTGATATCCATATAGTCAACAGTAGTGATATCCATATAGTCAACAGTAGTGATATCTATACAGTCAACAGTAGTGAAATCCATATAGTCAACAGTAGTGATATCCATATAGTCAACAGTAGTGATATCTATATAGTCAACAGTAGTGATATCTATATAGTCAACAGTAGTGATATCCATATAGACAACAGTAGTGATATCTATATAGTCAACAGTAGTGATATCTATATAGTCAACAGTAGTGATATCCATAGTGATATCTATATAGTCAACAGTAGTGATATCCATATAGTCAACAGTAGTGATATCTATATAGTCAACAGTAGTGATATCCATATAGTCAACAGTAGTGATATCCATAGTGATATCTATATAGTCAACAGTAGTGATATCCATATAGTCAACAGTAGTGATATCCATAGTGATATCTATATAGTCAACAGTAGTGATATCCATAGTGATATCTATATAGTCAACAGTAGTGATATCCATAGTGATATCTATATAGTCAACAGTAGTGATATCTATATAGTCAACAGTAGTGATATCCATAGTGATATCCATATAGTCAACAGTAGTGATATCCATATAGTTAACAGTAGTGATATCCATAGTGATATCCATATAGTCAACAGTAGTGATATCCATATAGTCAACAGTAGTGATATCTATATAGTCAACAGTAGTGATATCTATATAGACAACAGTAGTGATATCCATAGTGATATCCATATAGTCAACAGTAGTGATATCCATATAGTCAACAGTAGTGATATCCATATAGTCAACAGTAGTGATGTCCATAGTGATATCTATATAGTCAACAGTAGTGATATCTATATAGTCAACAGTAGTGATATCTATATAGACAACAGTAGTGATATCCATAGTGATATCTATATAGTCAACAGTAGTGATAGCTATATAGTCAACAGTAGTGATATCCATATAGTCAACAGTAGTGATATCTATATAGACAACAGTAGTGATATCCATAGTGATATCTATATAGTCAACAGTAGTGATATCCATAGTGATATCTATATAGTCAACAGTAGTGATATCCATATTGACATCTATATAGTCAACAGTAGTGATATCCATATAGTCAACAGTAGTGATATCCATAGTGATATCTATATAGTCAACAGTAGTGATATCCATAGTGATATCTATATAGTCAACAGTAGTGATATATATATATAGTCAACAGTAGTGATATCCATAGTGATATCCATATAGTCAACAGTAGTGATATCCATATAGTCAACAGTAGTGATATCCATAGTGATATCCATATAGTCAACAGTAGTGATATCCATATAGTCAACAGTAGTGATATCCATATAGTCAACAGTAGTGATATCTATATAGACAACAGTAGTGATATCCATAGTGATATCCATATAGTCAACAGTAGTGATATCCATATAGTCAACAGTAGTGATATCTATATAGTCAACAGTAGTGATATCTATATAGTCAACAGTAGTGATATCCATAGTGATATCCATATAGTCAACAGTAGTGATATCCATATAGTCAACAGTAGTGATATCCATAGTGATATCTATATAGTCAACAGTAGTGATATCCATAGTGATATCTATATAGTCAACAGCAGTGATATCTATATAGTCAACAGTAGTGATATCCATAGTGATATCCATATAGTCAACAGTAGTGATATCCATATAGTCAACAGTAGTGGTATCCATAGTGATATCCATATAGTCAACAGTAGTGATATCCATATAGTCAACAGTAGTGATATCTATATAGTCAACAGTAGTGATATCTATATAGACAACAGTAGTGATATCCATAGTGATATCTATATAGTCAACAGTAGTGATATCTATATAGACAACAGTAGTGATATCCATAGTTATATCTATATAGTCAACAGTAGTGATATCCATATAGTCAACAGTAGTGATATCTATATAGTCAACAGTAGTGATATATATAGTCAACAGTAGTGATATCCATAGTGATATCCATATAGTCAACAGTAGTGATATCCATATAGTCAACAGTAGTGATATCCATATAGGCAACAGTAGTGATATCCATATAGTCAACAGTAGTGATATCCATATAGTCAACAGTAGTGATATCTATATAGACAACAGTAGTGATATCCATAGTGATATCCATATAGTCAACAGTAGTGATATCCATATAGTCAACAGTAGTGATATCTATATAGTCAACAGTAGTGATATCTATATAGTCAACAGTAGTGATATCCATAGTGATATCCATATAGTCAACAGTAGTGATATCCATATAGTCAACAGTAGTGATATCCATAGTGATATCCATATAGTCAACAGTAGTGATATCCATATAGTCAACAGTAGTGATATCTATATAGTCAACAGTAGTGATATCTATAGTGATATCTATATAGTCAACAGTAGTGATATCTATATAGTCAACAGTAGTGATATCTATATAGACAACAGTAGTGATATCCATAGTGATATCTATATAGTCAACAGTAGTGATATCTATATAGACAACAGTAGTGATATCCATAGTTATATCTATATAGTCAACAGTAGTGATATCCATATAGTCAACAGTAGTGATATCTATATAGTCAACAGTAGTGATATCCATATAGTCAACAGTAGTGATATCCATAGTGATATCCATATAGTCAACAGTAGTGATATCCATATAGTCAACAGTAGTGATATCCATATAGTCAACAGTAGTGATATCTATATAGGCAACAGTAGTAATATCTATATAGTCAACAGTAGTGATATCCATAGTGATATCCATATAGTCAACAGTAGTGATATCTATATAGTCAACAGTAGTGATATCCATAGTGATATCCATATAGTCAACAGTAGTGATATCCATATAGTCAACAGTAGTGATATCCATATAGTCAACAGTAGTGATATCCATATAGACAACAGTAGTGATATATATATAGTCAACAGTAGTGATATCTATATAGTCAACAGTAGTGATAT
This sequence comes from Oncorhynchus mykiss, assembly GCF_013265735.2. Taxonomy (NCBI): domain Eukaryota; kingdom Metazoa; phylum Chordata; class Actinopteri; order Salmoniformes; family Salmonidae; genus Oncorhynchus; species Oncorhynchus mykiss. The sequence goes on from NW_023493680.1 coordinate 259,314, forward strand.
CCATATAGTCAACAGTAGTGATATCCATAGTGATATCTATATAGTCAACAGTAGTGATATCTATATAGTCAACAGTAGTGATATCTATATAGTCAACAGTAGTGATATCTATATAGTCAACAGTAGTGATATCTATATAGTCAACAGTAGTGATATCCATAGTGATATCTATATAGTCAACAGTAGGGATATCCATAGTGATATCTATATAGTCAACAGTAGTGATATCTATATAGTTAACAGTAGTGATATCCATAGTGATATCTATATAGTCAACAGTAGTGATATCCATAGTGATATCTATATAGTCAACAGTAGTGATATCCATATAGTCAACAGTAGTGATATCCATAGTGATATCTATATAGTCAACAGTAGTGATATCTATATAGTCAACAGTAGTGATATCTATATAGTCAACAGTAGTGATATCTATATAGTCAACAGTAGTGATATCTATATAGTCAACAGTAGTGATATCCATAGTGATATCTATATAGTCAACAGTAGTGATATCTATATAGTCAACAGTAGTGATATCTATATAGTCAACAGTAGTGATATCCATAGTGATATCCATATAGTCAACAGTAGTGATATCCATAGTGATATCTATATAGTCAACAGTAGTGATATCCATAGTGATATCTATATAGTCAACAGTAGTGATATCTATATAGTCAACAG
>NW_023493680.1:265000-267500 GCF_013265735.2 Oncorhynchus mykiss
GCTACAGTATGGTGTATTGGTAGTTATGTTGGGGCTACAGTATGGTGTATTGGTAGTTATGTTGGGGCTACAGTATGGTGTATTGGTAGTTATGTTGGGGATACAGTATGGTGTATTGGTAGTTGTGTTGGGGCTACAGTATGGTGTATTGGTAGTTATGTTGGGGCTACAGTATGGTGTATTGGTAGTTATGTTGGGGCTACAGTATGGTGTATTGGTAGTTATGTTGGGGCTACAGTATGGTGTATTGGTAGTTATGTTGGGGCTACAGTATGGTGTGTTGGTAGTTATGTTGGGGCTACAGTATGGGGTATTGGTAGTTATGTTGGGGCTACAGTATGGTGTATTGGTAGTTATGTTGGGGCTACAGTATGGTGTGTTGGTAGTTATGTTGGGGCTACAGTATGGGGTATTGGTAGTTATGTTGGGGCTACAGTATGGTGTATTGGTAGTTATGTTGGGGCTACAGTATGGTGTATTGGTCGTTATGTTGGGGCTACAGTGTGGTGTATTGGTCGTTATGTTGGGGCTACAGTATGGTGTATTGGTCGTTATGTTGGGGCTACAGTATGGTGTATTGGTAGTTATGTTGGGGCTACAGTATGGGGTATTGGTAGTTATGTTGGGGCTACAGTATGGTGTATTGGTAGTTATGTTGGGGCTACAGTATGGTGTATTTGTAGTTATGTTGGGGATACAGTATGGTGTATTGGTAGTTATGTTGGGGCTACAGTATGGTGTATTGGTAGTTATGTTGGGGCTACAGTATGGTGTGTTGGTAGTTATGTTGGGGCTACAGTATGGGGTATTGGTAGTTATGTTGGGGCTACAGTATGGTGTATTGGTAGTTATGTTGGGGCTACAGTATGGTGTATTGGTAGTTATGTTGGGGCTACAGTATGGTGTGTTGGTAGTTATGTTGGGGCTACAGTATGGGGTATTGGTAGTTATGTTGGGGCTACAGTATGGTGTATTGGTAGTTATGTTGGGGCTACAGTATGGTGTGTTGGTAGTTATGTTGGGGCTACAGTATGGTGTGTTGGTAGTTATGTTGGGGCTACAGTATGGTGTATTGGTAGTTATGTTGGGGATACAGTATGGTGTATTGGTAGTTATGTTGGGGCTACAGTATGGTGTGTTGGTAGTTATGTTGGGGCTACAGTATGGTGTATTGGTAGTTATGTTGGGGCTACAGTATGGTGTGTTGGTAGTTATGTTGGGGCTACTGTATGGTGTGTTGGTAGTTATGTTGGGGCCACAGTATGGTATATTGGTAGTTATGTATATATACAATAAAAATTAACAGTAAACATTACACTCACAGAAATTCCAGAAGAATAAAGACATTTCAAATGTTATATTATGTCTCTATACAGGGTTGTAACGATGTACAAATAGTTAAAGTACAAAAGGGAAAATAAATAAACATAAATATGGGTTGTATTTACAATGGTGTTTGTTCTTCACTGGTTGCCCTTTTCTTGTGGCAACAGGTCACAAATCTTGCTGCTGTGATGGAACACTGTGGCATTTCACCCAGTAGAAATGGGAGTTTATCAAAATTGTGTTTGTTTTCGAATTCTTTGTGGATCTGTGTAATCTGAGGGAAATATGTCTCTCTAATATGGTCATACATTGGGCAGGAGGTTAGGAAGTGCACCTCAGTTTCCACCTCATTTTGTGGGCAGTGAGCACATAGCCTGTCTTCTCTTGAGAGCCATGTCTGCCTACGGCGGCCTTTCTCAATAGCAAGGCTATGCTCACTGAGTCTGTACATAGTCAAAGCTTTCCTTAAGTTTGGGTCAGTCACAGTGGTCAGGTATTCCGCCACTGTGTACTCTCTGTTTAGGGCCAAATGGCATTCTAGTTTGCTCTGTTTTTTTGTTAAATAGTTCCAATGTGTCAAGTAATTATCTTTCTGTTTTCTCATGATTGTGTTGATGTCCTGGGGCTCTGTGGGGTGTGTTTGTGTTTATGAACAGAGCCCCAGGACCAGCTTGCTTAGGGGACTCTTCTCCAGGTTCATCTCTCTGTAGGTGATGGCTTTGTTATGGAAGGTTTGGGAATCGCTTCCTTTTAGGTGGTTGTAGAATTTAACGTCTCTTTTCTAGATTTTGATAATTTGCGGGTATCGGCCTAATTCTGCTCTGCATGCATTATTTGGTGTTCTACGTTGTACACAGAGGATATTTTTGCAGAATTCTGCATGCAGTGTCTCAATTTGGTGTTTGTCCCATTTTGTGAAGTCTTGGTTGCTGAGCGGACCCCAGACCTCACAACCGTAAAGTGCAATGGGCTCTATGACTGATTCAAGTATTTTTAGCCAGATCCTAATTGGTATGTTGAAATTGATGTTCCTTTTGATGGCATAGAAGGCCCTTCTTGCCTTGTCTCTCAGATCGTTCACAGCTTTGTGGAAGTTACCTGTGGCGCTGATGTTTAGGCCAAGGTATGTATAGCTTTTTGTGTGCTCAAGGGCAACAGTGTCTAGATGGAATTT